>NW_024080646.1:0-257670 GCF_003009895.1 Hyaena hyaena
GAGGTTTTTCCCCAAGCAGAGGTTTTTCTGTTTTGGACTCTCTCCTTTTCCCCTCTCACTCCCCGTAGAGGGTAGAGGGGGATCGCCTCCCACCCTGGAGTCTCCGATCCCGGCCTGATTTTATCTTCCCCGGTTCGCACTCACGTTAGAAGGCTCTTTCAATGGATTCTGCGTCTTTTTTCTCCCAATCTCTCAGGTTTTGTAAGGTTTCCAATGGCTTTAGATCTTTTCTGTGTGATGTATGGGCGCGAGTGCAAGTACGGAGCTCCTTACTTCTCCGCCATCTTGCCCCCTCTCCTCAGGGCAGGCTCACTCCTAATCACACCTGAGGTTGTGAAAGAGCAAGTCTACTTCACTGTTGGGTTACTATTAGAACCTAGGTAACTCTGGAGTCACTCTGGCTCTAACAGTAAACATGGAATTTTTATTTGTTGGCAAGATTGTGCCACAACACAGAAAGCAGACTAAAATCATTTCATAAAAATTCATTTCTTTGGACACACACCTCGTCTCCATTTATTCCTGCCATCCATACCTCATTAACAACTGTACTCATTAATGAACTTAATTTGAATACGGTTGGAGAAGTTGAGTGTGGAATTTGATATTTATTAAAAATAAGTCTAAACCTCTCCAAAAGCAAAGACAAAAAGGTTTCTGAATAATATTACTGTACTCTTTTTTTAAGTTTATTTACTTTGAGAGAGAGAGCACACACAAACACTGGAGCAGGGGAGGGGCAGAGAGAGGGAGAGAGAGAGAATCCTAAGCAGGCTCCACACTGTCAGCACCAAGCACAATGTGGGGCTCAAACTCATGAACTGTTAGATTATGACCCGAGCTGAAATCCAGAGTCAGACACTTAGCTGACTGACCACCCAGGGTTCCCAAGAGTACTGTATTCTAACTAGAAATTCTCATTGAAGGGACTTTGGGGAAGTGCCTTAGAGACATTCATTTATTCATAAAATAGTTGTTGAATATCTACTTTGTATCAGACAATTTTCACAGTAATGAATAAGACAAATAGGTGATAGTCTTTATGAAGCTAATTGTTTCTAGGGGGAGGCAGCCAATGAAACAAGAAAGACACACAATATTCAAGTTTAACAAGTATTGTGAAAAGAATGAACGAGTTGAGAGAGAGAAGAGCAGAGATAATTGTAGGGAGATTTTCTAGAGGGAACATTTACACTGAGACTCAAAGGAAAAAGGAGGCATATGGTGGACTGGACCAAAAAAATACTAGAGGAAGATTGGAACAAGATGAGTTAAAGGGAAGAACAGAGGTCAAATCTTGCATGGATCTATAGACCAAGACAAGAAGTTGAATTATATGATAAGCACAGTCGAAAGTCCAATGAAGGGTTTTTTCTCTTAATGATATGATCCAGCCTTTGTTTCAAAAATGCTATTTTTCCCACCTATGAGTAGAAGAGTTTGGAGAAAATAGAAGGGGCTAAGAAAAGGAGTGGTGAGGCCATTTGAGAGACTGTTGTAGGAATCCAGGAAAGAGAAAATGGTGAGGTGATTTAAGATGGTGGCCATGGGAAATAACTAAACTGTTTGAGAAGTATTTTGGAGGTAGAATATGGAGAAATTGCTAACACATTGGAGGTAGGGGGCCATAAAGATATAAGTAAAGAGTAATGATGACTCTAGGTTTCTGCTGAAATAATGTGGCAGAAAACAGAACAAGAAGACCCATGCCTTAGTTTGGAATAAGCAGCTTTATGTAGGACTCTGGCCAGTGTGTAGGCTATGCTTGTGCTCAGACATTGAGGACAACACTAGTCCCTATAAGGGCAAGGAAATATGGTAGAGAGTGCCTTTCCTGTGAGCACTGCTGGAAGGAGGAGCTTTAGGGAACATTGGCCTTATTTATTTTGTTTTATTTTTTGAGGGAGAGAGAGAGAGCACATGTGTGTGCGAGAGAGTAGGGGAGGAGCAAGGAAGAGGAAGAGAGAGAATCTTAAGCAGGCTCCACCCCCATCATGGAGCTGACTCAGGGCTCAGCGTGGGGCTTGATCTCACAACCCTGGGATCATGACCAGCATTGAAATCAAGAGTCGGATGCTTAACCAGCTGAGCCACCCAGGTACCCCAACATAGGCTTTATTTTAGATGATGACAACATCTCCCTCCTTGACCTGACTCTAGTCAGGCTCCTCTAAGCCCCCAAAGCCCCCCAGATTTGGGCTCTGTCTGTGGCCCCTTTAATCCAGTTTTAGCAAAAATCTTGGCTGGGTCAGTTTAGAGAAAATCTCCCACCGTTGATATCTTATCCTCTGTTCTGCCTTCTGCAAGAATCCTAATGTGTCATTCTAGCAAGAGTCTCAGTAGCTAATGTTTCCTCTGAATAGTTTCCCACCCACTAACCCACTCTGCTCCTCCTGCCCTTGTTGTATGAGGAGTTGAACCCCATTCTTCTCCCTTACTGCAAGCCCCCCACCCCCCACCCCCCTGCAGAGGTCCTGAATAAAGTCTATCCTCTTTATCAAGTGTTATGAATAATGTTTTTTCTTTAACGGCGGAGAAAAAATAAATAAATAAAAGAAAGCTGTCTGGGAGGAATGAGAAAGGGTAGCAAGAATAGCATGCTGGAAAACTAGAAGCATGTCAGTGTATTAAATGGCAGGAGGAGGGAAGCAGATAGATGTGCTGACAAAGTGCCTTTCGTGAGGACCTCCATCACTGAGTGACAGAGCACCAGGATGGAAATCTCAGCTTCTCCTCTCACACATGTGCTCCTGCTGCTCCTATTTCTCAGAAGAAAGGAAAATCTCCTGCGTTAGGACCTTTCTGTGTCCTCCCTCCCAGCCATACCAACTGCTTTCCTGCTAAAAGGACAAATCGTTTAAAACTCCTCACCAAGGGATGCCTCGGTGGCTCAATCCTCAATGGGTTAAGCATCTGACTCTTTTTTTTTTTTTTTAGCATCTGACTCTTGATTTCAGCTCAGGTCATGATCTCAGGGTTCGTGAGTTCGAACCCCGCATTGTGCTCTCTGCTCTGCTTGGGATTCTCTTTCTCTCCCCCTCTCTCTGTCCCTCCCCTGCTTGCACGCGCGCCGCATGCGCGCTCACGTGCGCACACACACACACACACACACACACACTCTCTCTCTCTCTCTCTCTCTCTCTCAAAATAAATAAACATTAAAAATATGTTTAAAATCTCCACCATGACAACAATTCTGCAGAAATGGAAACACATGGTAACATTTGTTTACCAGAGTAAGCACCTGATTTTGTGCCTTCGTCAAAGAACCTGAAATGGATGCCTCCATATTGGGAGGAAAAGAACTGAGCTATAGTAGAGGGATAGCCTGCTGAGTTCATTGTTGCTGTCATTTCAATGCCACTTAAATTTGAATTATGCCTAAAGCTCTTGATTATTTTGAATGCATCTTTTCAGGGTCATATAAAGCAGATCAATCTGAAACCTTAAAAAAAACTTAACATATCTATTAAGGCTTATTGTAATATAAATCCAGACTACTCTAGATCTTGGCTGAGTGTAATGTTTTCATTCCAGATTTATTCCCTTAAGGATTCCAGTATTAATCTGAACACAGGCTTGGCTCGATTTTCAGTGTGTGTCTCCTTGAAAAGGGTTAATACTTCGACAACTTAAAATCCATCCACATAATTTTAGCATTGTTTGCTTCATGAATTAGATGGTTTTGAATACACTGGCCAATATTAATTCCTTAGGCAGTTATACCGTGTATACCTTTCTCATACTCTTAGCAGTTCAGAGGAGACTGCTTTAAAAACATGTGGCTCAGGTTAAGTGGGCCCTAGTTCCTATGTAATATTCTCTTTCTCTTCCTCCTGGATATTGGTGGCAACCTGTCCTGAGAGGAGAAGGAGACCAGAGTACAGGTTACAATTTCAGTGTCTTTGAACCCTGGCATTAGATTATTCATCCAAAAGTCATAATAAGGGTTCAGAATCTCTCAACAGCCAAATAGTCATTGGTATTGGAATTGTAGGTATCTCGCTGACAGTTTGATCAAGCAAGCCATTTCATCAGGCAGACCACTGAAGTTGCACGAAAGCCTTATTCACAGAATGAAGTCCATGGCCATCAATACATTCTCCAGGGTTTTGTGCACTTGAATAGAAATAATACTCAACCACAGCATTTATCATCAGGCCCAAAGTACTTATCAAGCATGAGTATTCCTTTATCACTGAATCAGGTGAGCCTGTAAAATAAATTGTTTTTTTAAAAAAAGCCATCCTTTGGGTCTTGAACAGAAAGAAAGAAAAAGCTTTCTCATAATAATTATCTGTAGTCAAATCAGTTTCTCCAGGTAAATCGGAAGATAGGACTTTTGTAGATGACAGAAGAAATAGTTAGGTCTCCGGAACAAATTTGGAAAAATAAAAGTGTTGGTTCTGAGATCCGTTTTTCAGCTTCCGAACTCAGAGTAAACTACAGTAATGATAGTTAAAACTTTTCCAGCCTCTGATACCCTAAGGTCTTCCTATTCTATCTGTATATTTCTTTTAATGGGAAACAGCCCTAAAACATGAAGCATAATACAAATGCTCTGTAAACAGCCAAAAACCTCTCGCACAAGGAACATGAAGCGGAAATTTGGCAATTGTAAACGAAATTAGAAGCAGGTGCAGAAGAGAATCCGGAAAAATGCAAATATACTTTTAATCTGCGTATCCCACACCTCTTGTCAGGTATTTTTCATAGTAAATTTTAGTTCTACCTTCAAAAAGCCTTATTTTCTCTCTTCATAATTTATCTTGTATACTTCGGCTTCTGTATTTATAGTACTTTTAGACTTACATTTCTCTTTTATACTTTGGCTTTATGGCTTTTAACATCATAACTTTTTAACAATAAGCTGAATATACACTGTGTGTAAGGGAGGCATTCAGGTGTGTGTGTAAGTAGGTAAAAATATATTGTCTTTTAAGCAGCTCTATTAATCTGATCACATATTCTAGGAGTCTGCTGGCTATATGAAATTAAACAGTGGTGGCGATTTCTCATTCTCACAGAATACCAACATGGAATTGCTTCTCAAATCCTAAAAACAGACATAGAATAACATCTTGTGCATGCTGTGTTTGAAAACTCTTCCCCACTAGCTGAGTTCCAATTTATTTTTTCTGCAAGCTGAGTTGCTACCACTATTGTATGTATTAGTCAGCCTGAGCAGAAAGTCTAACATTCCTCTTCATCCCTATTGTTTACTTATCAGGATCTGCCAAGAAGAGACGCAGTTTGCATTCATGAATGGCAAAAAATAAGTTAATTAGATGCTTGGGGAAATAATTATGTAAATATACTTGAAGAATCCCAAGCATGGACTATAAAATAAGACAACATAACCACTACTGGATTTGGATCTATGGGCAGAACCTAATCACAGGACTCATTTCTAAAGAAAAATTTGCAAATAGATAATTTTAAAATTTAAAGCTGTGACCACCTTACGCAGTTAAAGGATATTTGGAGGTGTTTGAAATCATTTACCATAATCAGGGCTTTCTCAACTTTTCAAACTTAGCAGCAGAGAACAATAAATATGAATCCTTGAGTAATTCAGAGTAGAGTCTGTTGCTCCCTGACCCAGGCATGAAATGTCTTTGAAGTCCCATGATGTCCTATAAATATTCATGAGCTTTATAAATATTCACGAGCACCTTGCATTCTATACATGTAATATACATGTTTATTTCAATACAAAAGCAATAAGTCCCCTGTCTTCCTGAATAAAATGATGCTGGAAGGTATATGAACTTTCTTCTGTGACTTCCAGTAGCTGCAAGGATTCTGCCACTCTCGGAGTGCCCCTCTGGTTAAGAGGCATGCAGTTATCTGGGTGGTTTGTCACAACAGTACCTCAGAGTATATTCTAGAAAAGTGGCTCTAGTTATCCCTACTGTATGAGGGCAGGAACTGAGGTTCAGAAATGTTAAGTGACCTGATATGGGTAAGCTGGGGTCTCCCAATGATTCCAAGTCCCTTTGCTCTAGTTGTGCCACTGGGAGGCCCCAAATAAATATAAACATCAAGCCTCCCTGATTTCAATGGAGCCAAAAATAAAACCTCTTCTGTCAGCACCTCCCTGCTTCTCCAACCCCTCACCCTAGCCCAAGAATTTTGGAGACATGTTATGTAAGGCCGGTGTTTTTTAGCTGGGCGGTTGTTGCTGCAAATAAGCTCTGAAAAATGTCACCAACAGTTGGTCATTTTCTGCGTGAGGAGCATGAATAAAAAGAAATGCGTGGACAGGGGCCTTTCCTTTTCCAATTCATTCACTTTCTAAGTCACTCAGTCCCTCCCTCGTTCACCCTGCAGGCATGCACACATTCACCAAATTGTTAGGCTCCACATTCTATGCAAGGTGCTGTGAGATTTCATTGCCATCAATAGACAAAACACAGCTTAGTTGTTCTCTCTTCTTCATTTACTTATGTCTCTTTCACAGACTGGTGTGTGAGACAGAGAATTAAATACAGAAGATGATACAGCATAAATAGCTCTTTCATTGAGGTATACCCAGGATTTTCTGTGACTGCAGAGGTGATGTGTCAAAATGACAATGATCAGTCAGGAAAGACTTCAGGGAAAGGTGGTAAGTGAGCTGAAACTTGATGGGTGAGTAGGCGTTGGCTAAATGAGCCCAGATGGAGGAAGGGAAAATAGACCAGGGAGGGCAAAATGGTTTCCTCATGTTGCTACTTCTAATTCCACTGTGGAGTTAACCAAAAGAATGAGTGAAGGTGGATTAGAGACCTGGTCCAGCCTCTGGTAAAAAGAGTCCCCAAATGAAATTGCGCTGTCTGTGAGTGTGAGGGGATGACAAGCATTCACTACTGAGCCCTATTCTCAACAGATTTTTGAAAGTGGGAAAAAACAACAACAACAGGAGAATTCAGGTCTAGTTGTTGTGATTTGTGGTAAACACAGAAAGAAGTAAACCTGATAAATGACAACACAGGAAATGTACTGTGGAAGGAATGGGAAGAAGTTACACATTTGTTCATATCTTTTGTGTATTCTTATCTCTTCTCATTTAATGGAAGGAAGACATAATTTTATTTTTCCTATTAGATTCTAAAAATCTTATTTTTTTACTTGCACATTTATTTATCTATTTGCTGCCTTGGTAAAGAAAAATGCCTCTTTTCTTATTTATACGAAGTATTTTGAGAATCCTGATATGGGAAGACTATGATCTATTTGTTAACGTATTATATATGAGGATGATTTGAATCTGTTTTATCTAAATCCATACCATCGATTCAACTTTGAGTTTGCATAAAATACATAGTTCTATTGCCCTTAGGATATACGGCATTTTATCAAAAGTGACCTCTGTGCTCCTGTGTGTTTGTCCTGGAACGATGTCTCCTGGATTTCCCGTAACAAAGAATCTCAAGCTTCTGAGAAGTTAATGTTCTTTCTTTTGAAGACTGTGAGTTTGTGAGATCACACACCAGGTAACCGAAACCTGAAACATCATAAAGGTGTTTTCAAAACTCAGGCCTTCTGTGAATGAGACATGAAATGAATTTCATATGCATCAGCTCCCCGGAGCCTTGTCACAATAGATAAGGCCAAATCGAAGGATGTGGCATTACTTCTTTGGGCTACTGAGCAGCAGAGTTAATAACTGAATCATAATTTCACTCCAGGACATAGAAGCTGCAACATTCTGTCCTCTTTAGATCCCTTTATCCATAATAGCAAAAGTAGAGATACTCTTAAATCAGACCAGGTGATGAATACACCTGTATGTGCTCTCCTAGAACTTGGTTTAACCACTTATTCAAAATCCCTTCCTTTGGGTGGGCTTCTCCAATTATCCCACCATTTGATTACTTTGATGTTTCATTTATGTGGTGCACTGATTGTATTAATGATCCCAATTCTTCACTATCCCCTCTCCCACCCTGTATCCGCATCCTCTGCAATGTGACCCAGCTATCTGTAGCGTTTCACGGAGTGTATTTCCCTTACCCCTGATCTTGAGTTGGACCATGTGACTTGGCTTGGCCAGTGCATATTCACAGCTGTGATGCAAGTAGAAGTTTTTGTAAAGTGCCTGCCATTTAAAAAGTGCCCATTTTAAAACTGCCCCTGTGACTTTCCACGAGAACTTGTCTAGCCTAGCCTGGCCTAGCTGACAGCCAGCCAACCAGCAGACACGATTATTCTGCCCGTAATCCATAGGCGACTATGGACGCATGGCCAGCCTTGCCGCGCCCAGCCCACAGCTTCTGAACACTGCGGACTCGTGAGTTACATCCTCGTTCACTGTCTGATGATACCAAGATTTTGTGCTTGGCACACAGCTGTATTGTGACAACATATACTGAGAATTTCTGTTGTTTCTTTACATTATATTTCATAACTTATAACATAAGTATCTATTTATTTTATGCTTTTGTCACATGTACCAAACCTACCCTATTATCATCCCTTGTTTTATCCTACCCTATTTCAAGAACTTTCTCTTTGAGTGATGAGAAGAGGCTACCACACGTCCCTTTATCCCCACCTGCCACCAAGACTGTTTGGACGATGGTTGTATACCCATTTTAAGGACAGACAAGCCATTGGCTGGCTGGCAGCTAACAGGATTCTCTATCTAATCGGAAGAAAACAAATTGGATTAAGGCAGCTGAGGTGCTTGCTAACTGGTGTGCTGACTGAGAGGTTAGGAATGGCAGCTTTGGTGAAGCAGGTGGGTAGTTACTTCCTGGTGAAATGAAGCAGTTTGTGAAAGGGAAGTCAATATGCCAAAGGAAACATAGATGATAGACCTTGTAGTCACCGAAAGATGGAAAGAAGGATAAACTAGCTCCTTGTAGCTCTCTGGTCCCATGGGAACAGCCATGAGTCCTACCTGTGATTCTAAAAGACTCCCTTTCGCTTTAGCGACCAGCCAGACTTCACCCCCTCTATTTCTTTCTTTAACAAACTTTATTTTTTAGAACAGTTTTAAATACACAGAAATATTACACAGGTAGCACAGACGGTTCTTATATATCATGTGCCCAATTGTCCCCATTATTAACACCTTACATCAGTATGGAACTTCTGTTACAGTGAATGAACTATATGATATATTATTATTAACTAAAAGTCCATATTTAGTTTTCGACCTAGTGTTGAAAGTTGTTTCAGAGCCCATCTAAAACACCACATCACATTTGATTGTCCTGTCTTTTGGGGCTCCTCTTGACTTGACAATTTCTCAGATTTTCCTTATTTTGAATGACTCTAACAATTTTGAGGAGTACTGGTCAGGAATTTTGTAGAATGTGTCCTGATTGGGATTTGTCTGTTATTTTCATGATTACTAAAGTTGTGTGTGTTTGAGAGGAAGATCACAGAAATAAGGTACCATTGTCATCATATCATATCAAAGGTGCATGCTATCAAATTACTTGGCATTAATGACATTGACCTTGGTCACCTACACAAGGCAATGTTTGTCAGGTTTCCCCACTGTAAAGTTACTCTTTCTCTTTCTCTGTACCCTTTAGAAGGAATTCACATTTTGAGTAGCCACATTTAAAGAGTAGGGAGTTATGCTCCTTCTCCTTGAGGACAGAGTATCTACATATATTTTATTTGTACTCTTTCTGCATTGGAGACTTGTCTTATTTATTTAATCATTTATTTATATCCATTCAATGGGTATATAGAGAGAGTCATGGATATTTATTTATACTTTAGGTTATAACCCAATACTGTGCCATTTATTTTATTGCCCATATTGTTTCATTTTTGGCCAATGGGAGATTTTTGGTCGACTCTAATGTCCTTTTTACATTTGTGGGTTTTGTTTTGCTTTGAGCAAAAACACTTCCTTGCTTTCTGGAAGTAAAAGAATCTTTCCGCTGCACTTTTTAATGGAGGTAATTTGTGAAGGTCCCCATTACTTATGTTCAACAAGCTTGAACACAGGTTCAAGAATGTAAGTTTACTTAGTTCTGAGTTTCATGCCATTGCTTTGAAGTGGAGAATTGCTAGCTAGCCATTGTTAGCATTGCTAGCATTGCCATTACTAGCTAGAGAATCTGGGCAGCTATAAAGCCCATCCTATAGGCTGCTCATATAAACAGCCAAGCCAGTAGCCTTGTCCAACTGCAGAACATGGCATCTGGCCCCACATAACAAGAGAGTCTAGACAGAGAAAGTGGACAGCCTCAAAGCTCAGCCTGGAGCCTGCTCCTTCTTGGAGCAGAGCGAGGTGGGTCAGGCTGCTCGCCCGGGGTGTGGGGGCAGGGGGCATTTGCAAGACCGACCTCCGGTGGGGAATGTCCACTGGCCTTGGATGCTTCTGGCACCAGAAGACAGAAGATACTTGATCAGACTTGAATATGCTACAACATATCATCTCTTGATTGTTTTCATTGTAGCAATAATGAGGATTGAATAATTTATAAGGCTTGTGCCTGCTCACAGCATTGGTGTGAGAGTTGAAGTAGATGCGGTTGTAGATGGCCAAGCCCAGGTTGAAGCACATAGCAGGTGCTTGAGGAAACTCCGTGGTCTAAGCACAGCAAGAAACTGATCAGCAGCTAGAGATGGCTGAGCCGTGCCTGGAGTTGAAGGAGTTGGGCTGTAAATCCAGGTTCCCATGATAGCCCTTCAGGGAGAGGTCTGCTTCTCTGTGATTGAAAACAAAACAAAACAAAACAAAACAAAACAAAACAAAAATACTCCGGGATGATCCAAGGTGCTGGTTTAATATGGCAGCTAATGAGATACCAGGACAAGTAATTGGAGAATGCATTGCTCACAGACACAATAAATACAGCTCTGATTATTAAAAAAAAAAAAAAAAAAAAAAACCCAAAACTTAGTCTACAACCCTGCCCAGCATCAGATCCCACCTATGGCCCTGCCAAATTGCTGAAGTAACCTGGGGCCCCACCCAACTAGGAAGCATAGACAGTGACCCCACCCTAACGCAGAACACAGTCTCCAGCCCCACCCAGCTACGGGATGCAGGCGGAGGCCCTGCCTAAACAGAGAGCACAACCTGTGATGTCACCCAGCACTGAAACACAGCCAATGGCCTACCCAATTGCAAAGACCAGCCTGTGGGCTGGAAGTCTTAGGTAGAGCATTTAGGCACAAAAAAGAAATAAAAAGCATCCACATTAGAAAGGAACGAGTAAAATGTCTTTATGTGCAGATGGCATAATCTTATATATAGAAAATTCTAAATTCTCTTAACAAAAACTACTAAGACTAATTAATGTATTCAGGAAAGTTGCAGGATACAAACCAACATATGAAAATGAGTTGTGTTTCTATACACTAGCAACAAAGGAATCTGAAAAGGGAATAAAGAAGACAAACCTATTTACAATGGCATCAAAACCAATATTGTACTTAGAAATAAATTTAGCCAATGAAATGAAAGAACCCTGCACTGAAAACAAGAAGACATGGATGAAAGAAATGGAAGAAAACACAAATAAATGGGAAGATATCCTGTGTTTATGTATTAGAAGAATTGATATTGTTAAAATTTTCATACTGTCTAAAACCATCTATAGATTGAATGCAATCTGGGTCAAATGTTCAATGACATTGTTCACTGATATAGAAAAATTATCTTAAAACTCATATAGATCATAAGAGATCCTGAATAACTAAAGCAACCCTGAGAAAAGGGAACAAAGCCAGAGATACCACACTTCTTGATTTCAAAGTATGCAACAAATCTATAGTAATCAAAACAGAATAGTACTGGAATAAAAAAGACATATAGGTCAATGGAACAGTATTAAAAGCATAATAATATATGCATGCATATACCATCAATTAATACTTGACATAAGACCCAAGAATACTTGATGGGCAAATATAGTCTCTTCAAGAAGTGGTGTTGTAAAAATTGGATATCCACATTCAAGAGAGTAAAATTGGGCCCCTGTCTTGCACTGCTCACAAAAATTACCTTGAACTAGATCAAAGAATTAAATGAAGGACTTAGAAGTATAAAACTTCTAGAATAAAACATAGTAAAAACTCTCAACATTTGTCTTGGCCATGATTTTTTGGATATGACACTAAAAGCACAAACACAAAAGCAAAATTATACAAGCAGGACTACATCAAACTAAAAACAACAAAGTAAACCATTAACAAAATGAAAAGGCAAACTATGGAATGGAAGCGAATATTTGCAAGCCATATATTTAATAAGGGGTTAATATCTAAAATATACAAGGAGATCATATAATTCATTAGCAAAAAACAAAGAATCCAATTTAAAAATGGGCATAGGAGGGGCGCCTGGGTGGCTTAGTCGGTTAAGCGTCCGACTTTCGCTTAGGTCATGATCTCGCGGTTCGTGGGTTCGAGCCCCGCGTCGGACTCTGTGCTGACTGCCAGCTCAGAGCCTGGAGCCTGTTTCAGTCTGTGACACCCTCTCTCTCTGACCCTCCCCTGCTCACACTGTCTCTCTCTCTCTCTCCTAGAAATAAATAAAACATTTAAAAAATTTTTTTAAATAAATAAATAAAAAATAAATAAATAAAAAAATAAAAAATCTCTAGAAAAAGCTGTTCTTAAAGGAGGTAAAATAAAGATATTCTCAGANGCGGTTCGTGGGTTCGAGCCCCGCGTCGGACTCTGTGCTGACTGCCAGCTCAGAGCCTGGAGCCTGTTTCAGAGTCTGTGTCTCCCTCTCTCTCTAACCTTCCCCTGCTCACACTGTCTTTCTCTCTCCTAGAAATAAATAAAAAACATTAAAAAAATTTTTTAAAAAATGGGCATAGGATCTAAATAGGTGTTTTTCCAAAGAAGATACTCAAATGCCCAACAGGTATATGAAAAGATGTTCAACATCACTAATAGTCAGGGAATTGCAAATCAAAACCAAAATGAGATACCATCTCACACCTATTGAAATATGTATTTTCAAAATGATAAGAAATAACAAATAGTGGAGAGGATGTGGAGAAAGATCCATTATACACTGTTGGTGGGAATGTAAGTTAGTACAGCCAGTAGAGAAAATAGTATAAACTTTCTTCAGCAAATTAAAAATTGAACTACTCCATAATCTAGCAATCTGACTTCTGGTTATGTACCCAAAGGAAATGAAATCACAGTCTTGAAGAGATGTCTGTACACCTTTATTTATTGCAGGATTATTCACAATAGCCAAAATATGGAAACAATCAAAATGGCTTATGTCTTTCAATAAATGAATGGGTAAAGAAAATTGTGTGTGTGTGTGTGTGTGTGTGTGTGTGTAGAGGAATATTTTTTTAAATTTTTTTAATGTTTATTTATTTTTGAGAGAGAGACAGAGACAGAGTGTGAGTGGAGGAGGGGCAGAGAGAGAGAGGGAGGCACAGAATGCAGAGCAAGATCCAGGTTTCAAGCCGCTAACACAGAGCCCAACTCGGGGCTCAAACTCACAAACTGTGAGATCATGACCTGAGCTGAAGTTAAATGCTTAACCGACTGAGCCACCCATTAATATTATTAATATAGTATTAATTTGAATATTATTAATACAGTAATATATATAGAATGTTATTCAGCCGTAAAAGAAGGAAATCCTACCATTTGTAGCAACATGGATGAATCTGGAGAACATCATGCTAAGTGAAATAAGTCACAGAAAAACCAATACTGTATCATCTCACTTATTTGTGGAATCTTAAAAAACCGAGTTCAGGAAAAACAGGAACCCCTTTGCACTGTTGGTAGGAATGCAAACTGGTGCAGCTGCTCTGGAAAATGGTGTGGAGGTTCTTGAAAAGATTAACAGTAGATCTCCCGTATGACCCAGCAATAGCACTGCTAGGAATTTACCCAAGGGATACAGGAGTGCTGATGCACAGGGGCACATGTACCCCAATGTTTATAGCAGCACTCTCCACAATAGCCAAATTATGGAAAGAGCCTAAAGGTCCATCAACTGATGAATGGATAAAGAAGATATGGTTTATCTACACAATGGAATACTCCTTGCACTGAAAAAGAATGAAATTTGGCCATTTGCAGTAACATGGATGGAACTGGAGGGTATTATGCTAAGTGAAATAAGTCAGAGAAAGACAGATACCATATGTTTTCACTCATATGTGGATCTTGAGAAACTTAACAGAAGACCATGGGGAAGGGCAAGGGAGAAAACATTACAAACAGAGAGGGAGGGAAGCAAACTACAAAAAGACTTAAAGACTGAGAACAAACTGAGGGTTGATGGGGTTGGGGGAGAGGGGAAAGTGGGTGATGGGCATTGAGGAGGGCAGTTGTTGGGATGAGCACTGAATAACGTATGGAAGCCAATTTGACAATAAATTATATTTTTTAAAAACCTATTTCATAAAATCAGAGTAGATTGTCAGTTGCCATGGCAGGGGTTTGGGGGAAGTGGATGAAAGTGGTCAAAGGGTACAAAATTCTGTTATAAGAGGAATAAGTTCTGGTGATCTAAGGTACAGCATGGTGACTATGCTTAACAATACTATATTGTGTACCTGAAAGTTTATCTTAAAAATTCTCACTACTTGCAAATACACAAATGGTAAATATGTGAGGTGATAGATGTGTTAGCTAACACTGTGGTAATCATTTTGCAATATATATATACATATATATATATACACTTATCATGTTGTACACCTTAAACTTACACGGTGTTATATGTCTTATATGTCAACTATATCTTAATAACGCTGGAAAAAATATGCAGAACATCTCTATTAAACAGCTCTATTAAATTCTTCTGTACAGAGAATCTTAGGAACCTCAGAACCTCAGGAAGGTTAAGCAACGATCCAAGGTCACAGCATTAGTAAATGAGCAATCAGGATTTGGACTCAGGTTTTTCTGACTCTAAAATCCATACTCTTACATCCTATTCTCATTACCTCAACACAAAAACTAGTGGTGGTTGATAAAGAGAAGAGAGAGGGAGAGAGAGAGAGAGAGAGAGAGAGAGAGGATATCTCATTTCAAAGGAAAAGAGGTCAACAGGGAAATATGAAGAATCCCTTAGGGAGGCAAAAAAATATCTGAAGAAGAGGACACTGCCGAGACTTCCCAGATGAATTATTTTTTTATTTATTTGTTTGTTTGTTTAACATTTTCATTTATTTTTGAGAGAGAGTGTGTGAGTGGGGCAGAAAGAGAGGGGGACAGAAAATCTGAAGTGGGATCTATGCTGACAGCAGAGAGTCCAATGTGGAGCTTGAACTCAGAAACCATGAGATGGTGACCTGAGCTGAAGTCAGACACTTAACCAACTGAACCCCCAGGTGTTCCCCAGATAATTTCTAATAGGTGTTGTCTTATACATGCTTTGTAGTTTCTGGTCTACAATAGAGCAAACCCACATAAACTACAACTACAGTGAAAAACCAAATTCAAAATGCACAGAGTATATCCTGAGTATTGATAAGCTATAATTAGCTAGGGTGTAGACCATGTCATAATTTGCATGGCCTTTCCATTGTTATCTCTTCCAGTAATAATAAGAAAGTAAAGATACGAAACAGGGAAAAGAATGATCATATTTGAAGGTTGAAAACTATCCTAAATATTATGGAGCTATTTTGACTACTCTAGACTAGGATATAATTCTCTTGATTCCAGGTCAGTGACCTTTTCTCTAAAATACATAGTCTCCAGTAGAAGTATTTGAGAAGCTGGTTACAGATAATGCCTCTAGAACCCTCCCTTCCATTCCATGCCTCCAGGATAATTATGGATGCCAGTTTGAGCCACACAGTTTTACCATAATCTACCTCTATCATAATGTCTAATTTATGGTATCTATCCCATCCCAAATATAAAACCCTTCCAATTGCCTTTCAGTTCTGTAATCATGATAACTTATAGTCCATAATGATTTGCCACAGTATTTAACTTTTTGCTAAATACTGTGAAAGAAATGTGTAAGAGTGCTCTAAACAGGAAATGAGAGAAGACTCTCCATCTCTAGTTGCCTTGTGTTAGAAGTGGAGAAAGAGCAAAAAAAAAAAAAAAAAATTATTAGAGAACCTGAACAAACTTGGGCTATGTACCAATGTATTTGTTGGTTTCCTGACGTATTACTTAACCTTTAAATTCATAACTATGGGTGGGGGACCTTGGTGGCTCAGTCAGTTAAGCGTCTGACTCTTGATCTAAACTCAAGTCTCCATCTCAGGGTCATGAATTCAAGCTCTGCATTTGGCTCTGCACTGGGCAGGGAGCCAACTTAAATAAATAAATAAATAAATAAATAAATGAATAGGATAATTTCATAACTATGGGTAAAGTAGTCTCCTGTATTCAACGATTTTAGTGAGAATAACACTAACACTGCTGATGATCTAATGATGAATTGAGTGACATGAGTATTTCTCATTACCCAGACCTTGATGGGAGAACTTTGCATATAAATTGCCATAGAGATGGTGGCTAAATCTAGTTGAAAAGAAAGGGTGTTATCTATATCTTTGGGATTTAATCTAAGAATATATTAATAAAAATCATGTAAAAATTTTCTTGCACTTGCACTGGAGATCATGACAAATATTTACCCTCTGGTCCTAAATTTTTTGTATCTTAAAGAATGCAGTTAAGAGAAATCTTCTGGATAAGATAAAAACCCAGAATTTGTACCCTTAAAATCTTCTATGTAGAGTAAAATGGAAGTTTTTTTGGGGAAAACCCTGTCTTGCACTCATTGTATTCCTTGCAACAAAGGACAGAGATTGACAAAGAGTAAATAATAAATATGTGTTGAATGAAAGCTGATATATAGTTAATTCTTTTCTCTCTTCTTTCAGCAAATTTTGTATTTCCTAGCTAATTTCATTGAGTTCTTGTTTTCAATTTACTATATTTGGTGTCAACAAGGTAGAAGGGAAGACAAACTTGAGTCTATTTTTGCTCATTATTCTGTAACAGAAAAAAGTATTTCAAGAAACTGAATGAAGTTAGGAACTACTTGTTAAACAACTATTATATATACCATATTATAACAACCAAAATGGTGGTGCCCTTCCCTCTTCCTCTCTCAGACTTTCCAATTTTCAAAGCATTCCTCTGGTTTCAGGGTGTCATTTTTCTCTCACCTAAGGTCTGACTCCTTGTTATGATTCTTATTTCTTTGTGATCTTTACAAGAACACATCAAAACCATCAAATAATATGATATCAGAGGTCAACTGCTTCTAAGACATTGAATGTTTTACTGCAGCTGAAGAACAGTACATATTTGGTAAATCTTCAGCTGGTGATCATTTGTTAGCAATGTAAATGATTAATTATCAAATAATGGAAAAATTTTATAAAAGAAAACTTTAAGCTTCTTCGTGTGAATCTGGGAATGGTCAGAGAAAATGTGTTGATTCTTTGGCTGAAGTTAATTTTGTTTTCCTTTTGCATCAGCTCTTCTTCTCATTTCCTTTTTCCTTCTTCCTTCAAAGATGGTCCAGTACAAAATGATGAAGGATGCAATACTTATTCTTGCACCATGCCATTGGTGCCCTCGTTGCCTTTCTGCATTCCTGACTGTCCTTCAGAGCTAACACTTCATTTTATTTTTTTAAGTTATTTATTTATTCTGAGAGTGGGGGTGGGGGGCGGGGGGAAGAAAGCACAGGGGGAGGGGTAGAGAGAGAGGAAGAAAGAGAATCCCAAACAGGCAAACAGGTTCCATGCTGTCAGCACACAGCCTGATGCAGGGCTTGGAACCCATGAACCATAAGATCATGACCTGAGCCAAAATCAAAAGTCAGTTGCTTAACCGACTGAGCCACCCAGAGGTGCCAACCAAGGTTCCATTTTAAAAAAGACTTAACAACAACTGGAATCTCCAAGAAAACTAATACCTCCAGACTATTAAGCTAATTCAATATCTAAATCCATGCAGAAACATTTAGTTAATCACATATACAATCACATTTTCTATTATAAATGTATTATCCTAACTTCTATTATGGTAATTTTAAATCTTAGAAAAGATCAGCCCTGGTCACTCCTTAGTCTCTTTTTCTGGCTTCTTTACCCTATCCCTGACTGCAAGTAAGAATAATCCAGGAATTTATCTTTGATTTTTGTTCGTTTTTCGTCTCTTTTATCACTACCATCAACTCTGTCCAACAGGATTTTCCATAATGATGGAAAGGTTCTTTGTGCTGTCTCAATATGGGAACGACTAGCCCATTTGGTTGCTAAGAACTTTGAAATGTGACTGGTGTGCCTGAGGAATTATATATTTATTTTTTTATTTTAATTTATTTTAATTTAGAGCCACATGTTGTTACCAGCTAATGCATCGGACAGTGCAACAGGACGGTTTCATTTAGCCCTATGGCTTTGAAAACCACCTTTATGCTGATTTTACACCCAAATTTTATCCCAAATGTTATCAACTTATTACTACCATCACCTCAGCTACCTTAGTACAAGCAACCATAGTTATTTTTAGCATAGCATTTTACTAGTCTTTCTGCTGCCATTTTTCCTTCCCCAACAATGTATTTTCCACATGGTTGCCACTTAAAACATAGGTCATAGGTACCATTTCACTCCCTGCCCGAAATCCCTATATTGGTTTTACACTGGTACTAAAAGTTACCACAAACTTAATGACTTAAAACCACACAAATTTCTTATCTTGCACTTTTGTAAATCAGAAATCAGACACAGGTCTCAGTAGGCTACAATCTAGCTGCTGGTAGGGCTGCATTACTGTCTGGAATTTCTGGGAATGAATCCATTTCCTTGTGTTTTCCCGCTTCTAGAATCCATCCCCATTTCTTGGCTTGTGATTTCTTTCCTCCATTTTCAAGGCCAGTCACATAACATCTTTCTGACCTGGCTTCTGTCATCACCTCTCTTTCACTAACCACAGTCAAGAAAAGTTGTTTGAGATCTCATGTAATCATATTGGGTCTAGCCACATCATTCAGGATAATCCCCCTATCTCACAATGCTTACTTTAATCATATCTACAAAGACTGTTTTCCCCTTATAATAACATAGCCACAGGTTCTAGGGATTAACGTGTGGATATCTGAGTGGGAGGCTTATTTTGATCACCACAACCTTCTGACCACTTCCATAATCTAAACACCTTTCATAATCTGGTTCTTCTCTACCACTTTGAACTTTTTTCTATGACTCCAGCCTGTTTTTACTCTATTCTTGCTCACTCACAATACTTGAATACTGTGTTTCCTTCTCAGTGTCTTTCTCTTAGCTTTATCATTCTTTTCCAACATTTCCCTGAACTTTTCCATGAATCATCAGGGATTTATTAAATTGTCACTTCCTTGGAGACACATTCCCTAACCATCTTGACTAAAAACATGAAAGCCCCCCCAAACCACCATCCCCACCCAGATCAAACTCCGTAGACCTAGCTTTTATTATTCTTCTTCATAAAACTTATCATTCTCTGAAATAGTATATTAAATAAGAATGTTGGTATTTGTGTATTCTTTGTCTCCTCCAATAAATAGAAGCTGTGAAAAAATAGGAACCTTATCTTTTAGCTTATTGTTGAATTTCTAGCATCTATAAGAGCACATACCTGTTAAATAAATGGATAATTGAAAAATGTTGATATATAATGTTTTCATAAAAGTAGTTGATTTGGTAATTCTGACCACATTTAACAAATGTTAAAAATTTAACGGTATTGTGGAAAAAGGTATGTTCACCCATTGATAACCTATAATCGTTTTTACTATGATCAAACAACTACTCTGAGATCTAAAGACAGAGGTGAAAGGGGGCAACTGTGCTTTTCATGACATCACACCAGCCACTTTGAATGTCACAGACACTTAGAGAGTGGGAAGCTGAGTGATTTCTCCTGGTTCTTGGCGACAAGGAAGTATTAAATAAGCGCTTTTATTTTATTTAAAAAATTTTTAATGTTTATTTGTTTATTTATTTATTTCAATGTTGATTCATTTTTGAGATAGAGAAAGAGACAGAGAGTGAGCGGGAGAAGGACAGAGAGGGAGACACAACCTGAAGCAGGCTCCAAGCTGTCAGCACAGAGCCTGACGCAGGGCTCAAACCCGCAAAGTGTGAGATCATGACCTAAGCCAAAGTCAGGTGCTTAACCGACTGAGTCACCCAGGTGCCCCTAAATAAATACTTTTAGATTTTGCCTTAGAAACTTTTCATAGCACACAAAAAGAAAAGGTTGGAAACTGATGAGGGAGCATGGAGCAACCTGAGGGCAAAGTGCAGGCCAACAGCACCCCCCGACCTGAGGTGGGGTATGTGTGATATTCCTTGGACATTCCCAGACACCCCAAAACAGAAAAGGACAAAAAACGAAAACAAAACAAAACAAAAACCCCACAAACAAATGGTTAAACTAAGAATCTCTGCCAGTTTACTGGAAAAAGGCAATCCCATCAATAGCTTAAAGTCCAGGAACTCCCTACTGTTTTAATGTTAATGCTTTACTAGAAGGAAAAACAATCTTAGCTTGACAATAGCTAGGCCTCTGGTAAGTTTTTAGCATGTGAAAGTCTCTTTGGTGGGGCGCCTGGGTGGCTTAGTCGGTTGAGCGTCCGACTTTCGCTTAGGTCATGATCTCGCGGTTCGTGGGTTCGGGCCCCGCGTCGGGCTCTGTGCTGACTGCCAGCTCAGAGCCTGGAGCCTGTTTCAGTCTGTGACTCCCTCTCTCTCTGACCCTCCCCTGCTCACACTGTCTCTCTCTCTCTCCTAGAAATAAATAAAAACATTAAAAAAAAAATTAAAAAAAAAAAAAGAAAGTCTCTTTGGAAGCTCCCTCTTGACTTTATGTCCCCTGAGTCTATAAAAGGGTCACCTCCCACATTCTTCCTGCCCACAGGTTCTGTCCCTGTGCCTTATTAAAATCACCTCTTTGCACCAAAGATGTTTTCAAGAATTCTTTCTGGGTCACCGACTCCAGACCCCAGAAACCCTCCATCACCCCTAAATTCCATCAGAAACCATGAGTCAAGTTCATAGCATGATTGGAAAATATTTTAAAAGAAGTCCATATAATCTCTAGTTATTAATCTCAGAAATCCTGGTATATTTAGACTTCATAACCTATTGTATCCAATAAGGGGAATTGGAGTCTGGAGAAAAAGAAGGAACTATTTAATAATTGCAAAGTTCTACACTGTAACTCCACTAAAGGTTACCAAAATTTAATAGCTCTGTGATTTCAGCCAGAGAGTTAAATCTGAGTCTCATATCCATCATTGTAAAGAAATTCCTTCTTTTAGGGAACTGTTATAAAAATCAAGTGTGAAAATATTTTGAAAACTGTATGAAGTATCATGATGATATCTACCAATTTGACAAAAACTTGTCTTTCTGGTTGTTGTTGTTGTTGTCTAACTCTGAACTCTCCAAATTCATTGGCTAAAGATGATGTTGGACTGCCAGCCCAGCTAGGGAGATATACAGAGCCGCTGGAAAGGCATTCTATTTCCAGTTTATGGATTACACCAATCTGGGAAGACGTGAGAAGACTAAAAGCAGAATAACCAGGTAGGAGGGTATTTTAAAAAGGCCACTTTAGAGGAAATGGTTCCTCTGTGACTGAGATGATGAGGATGTCAGGAGTCAGGAGGAGGAGCTGCATTTATGAAGAGGTAATGAGTTCAATCTTAGCTGTGCTCAAGACCTTGAAGCACAATTTCAGAGTCATTTCTGATTTATTCATCTCTACAGCCATTTAAAGTCATTTGCCAAGCCCTGAATAGTCATCCTTCTCGTTACCTGGCAAAAATCATCTCTCTTTCATTTATGTTACCAAGACCCTCATCATTTCTAGGCTGACAAGGGCCAGAGGCTCCTCATTGGTCTGTCTGCCTTCGCTCTCAGTCCTTTCTCTTTTCTCAGCCACACTACTGGCATTAAGTTGTTTAAATATAAAAACAAAACAAAACAAAAAAACACATTCTTCTTCACCCAACTCCCAAATCACAAGCATTTAAAGTCTATTGATCTTCCTTTGTTTAGATCCAGTAACCAAAGTTTTCACTTTGGGAGGTGACTGCTAAATGCTGGACTAAATCACTTCTTGAATTCAATTTTACGTTGAAGACTTTCAGG
Organism: Hyaena hyaena; assembly: GCF_003009895.1. Classification (NCBI taxonomy): domain Eukaryota; kingdom Metazoa; phylum Chordata; class Mammalia; order Carnivora; family Hyaenidae; genus Hyaena; species Hyaena hyaena. Next base: position 22,077 of record NW_024080646.1, read on the forward strand.
TCTCTTGTGATTCATGAAATCATTGCAAAGCCTTCAGGGAAGTGATATTTGGATACTGTGAAATATGCAAATAAGATTTACCAAGGATCCGTACTTGGTTTAAATAAAGTTGAACAGCTGTTCATGAAAAAGTTCACATAAACTTCACATAACAATGCTTACATTTGGCTAAAATAGTTTTTAACGTTCTAAGAAAAAAAAGCATATAGAACACTCTGGCAAATACTAGAATGAATTAAATGCATGGTCTAATACCACAATCATAGCTGGATATGTATTGTGAATAGTTTCAGGTAGAGCATAGTAATTACAGTTTGATTGTGAAATGAAAATAAAATCAGATGAAGGCTCCTGAATGGATGTATCACTGGATGTAAATGTAAGGCCACAAGTCTAAATGTATAAACCAAACTGACTCCATGACAGGCTTTAAGTTTCCCCTCTAAACTAAAAGGACTGAGTTTCGGCTTTCCCCGAAACTATCAGGTAGTTACACATTGCCCAAGGCAGGAGTAACCACCCTTGCAACACCCAATCCAGAAAGGCCAGGACCACCCTCCACATTGTTAAGGGAGAGGCCTGGAGATAGAAGCTATAGATAGGACCCTGTTACCTAATGTTAAAGTTAACCCGTTAGTCGCCAAACAAGACCCTAGGCTCGCTCTGTGATTGGTTGAATTTAAAGGTACTCTAAATGTTGTAATTGGATCCCGCCAAAAGTAACGAATACTCTAGACAATGTGTATGGTCAAACCTGCTGTCAATGATGTTGAATAATTATGATTGGATCACTGTTCCCATGTCACAACTTCTGTAACTCCCCCGTCTCAAGCCCCATAAAAATCCTACTCTGCCCTTGTTCGGAGCTCTCAGCATGGATCCATTGCGTTGGTGAGGTCTGGGAGCCCGAGCTTAAGCCCGTAATAAAGCCCTTTGCCTTTGCATACGTGACTCGGACTCCTTGGTGGTCTTGGGATTTTGGAGAGATCGCGATCTGGGCATAACAGTAAAGACAGTACTTAAAATTCTGCCAGTTGGCAATTCCACAGACTCCTAGATAGAGTGCCTAAAATCTTTGATTTTTTTTAAATGCATGGGCCCTTTATAAAGAGAATTGTCTGGATTTCGTCCTATGATTTATAAAATCCAGCAGTCTTCACTGGTAAAATTATGAACAAATAAGGGAATTGAAGGTCATTTCAATCACTATCTTGCATGATATGTCTGTATGCTCTTGACCTTTGAGCATTAAGCCAATGGTTAAGCATCACAGTTTTGAAGTTCATTAGCTATGATGGATCTATGAAATTAAATAAGATTGGAAGAAAGGAAGCTAAAAAGTGTCAGTAACTGTAGGGTGCTCTATATGTCAAATTGTGGGATAATTAAAGAGTAAAATCTCCCATGACCATATATAATATACAGTATTATATATGTGTATATATATATGTGTATATATATATATATATAGACACTGTGTGTATATATGTGTGTTATATTTGTGGAGAGAGAGAAAGGAAGAGGAGGAGAGGAGAGGGAAGAGAAAATAAAAGTTTATTCATATTACTGAAGGAAGGGAAAGATCAGGACACCGACACGGTGTATGTTGAGGGGAAATATGTGGTATGCTGATAAGAAAGCAAAGGTTCCTGTAGTATTAAGTCAGAATCAGTATCATGGTCACTTTATTACTTCTGAGACTTTTTAGCCGCCCTTCTAGGCTCTTGGATGTCACATTCCTTGTGTGGGAATGCTACACACAACTTGATCAACCAAGATGCTTTGGGTCTTAGATAAATGACTTTAATTGTATCCTTTATTTCATCAAATTTGAAGTCTTATGTGATAGCTGTTTCATCATGATAGAGTTGGGGGTTCTTTCCTTTTCAAAGAGTGGGGACTTATAGTACACTATCCATGGAAAATTATCATCCTCATTGCCTACATAGAGCAATGAGCACATGACATTTTGTTAGTTGTGTTTTTACCTCTCTTCCCTGACTATACTGTGAGCTCCTTGAGAGCAAGAACTACCTTATTTATCTTTATAATTCCAATAGTAAGCCCAATGCCTGACTCATGGAAGATGCTCAATATATGATGGCTGAATTCAAGGAGTTTTTGTTTTTACCAAAAGGGCTTATGATAGCCCAAGAGTCCATCATACTCTGGAAATTACTTAGTGTGGTAAATTCAAATGCAAATTTTAACACAAAACTATCAGTAAACCAATAGAAAATGTTTTTAAATAAAATTTTATAGCACAATGATTTCTTCTAAAAAAGAACTCCATGACAGGAGGACACACAAGTAATTCAGGGATAGACTACATTATGCAAAAGGTTTGTGATGACTACTTGTAAGTGTAGCTGCTGGAGCACCTGGCTGGTCGGTGCACATACAACATACAACTTTTGATTGTGAGTTTGAGTCCCACGTTGGCTGTGGAGCCCCCTTACAAAATGTTAAGTGTGGCTGCTTCTTGAAACTGAAAACTATTCCCCTCAAATCCAGACATCCTAGAGACTAATACCTGCTTCTAGTCATCACAATATGGAAAATGTATGAGGCAGCAGTATTTGTTTTGGAGAATCCTTTCTAAGAACTTATCTTTCTAAGCCTCTAAGCATGACAGAGTATGAACAGAATAACTCAAGTAAGGACAACTTGGAGAAGGATGGAAGAAAAAGTCCTGACAGTTTGGTAAGAGAGCATTCAGTACTCAGTAAGTGTCACTTCATGTCATTTGAATTGGCAACAGTGTACTGGGCCTGATTATCATTTAAGCCACAGGACACACAGTATGTATTTACTTGGGTCTCTCTCAATCTCTTTCCTCGAACTTCACTCCCTTAAGTACCTCCAAGGCCCAGAGACAAGCTGAAGTGTTACACGTGGAAACAGAAGACTTTTACATACTGCTACAGAGCAGCACAGCTTGTCTTCCCCACAATGAAGGTTGAACTTCAAATCAAGTGCCGGGTGGTGGTGCATAGGCTGGCTGTGCTCGGTGCCCCAAGGGGCGGGAGATCAATTCAGCTTTGCTGAGCCATGCCAGCAGTGGCTGTCTTTAAGATGCTGACATGGCTCTGGTTGACAGTTTGAAGAAATTTAACTGCTTTGATAAGGTTAAAGGGGGCAACCAACCACGAATAGAAAACAAAACACAAGGCCGCTTAGAAGCTTGATTGCATGCTAGAAACCAGTTATCAACAGGCAACATTACCCATACCCGTTACATCTGTTACGTAAAAAAAAAAAAAAGAAAAGAAAAGATAAGAAAAGAAATTAAAGCAAAGGAGAAAAAAGCAAAGTCTTTCATAAAAACTAGCCCACTGTTTTAAAATATTCATCTCCTTGGCTGATATTGCAAAAAAAAAGTTGGGCTAGTACCAGTTAAAGGCACATAGTGTCTGTTGTTTCTAAACTCTAAACCCTTTGAGAAGTGTAATAGCACCAATTAAGGATCCACATGGGATCAAGGAAGGCATAAATGGGCTTTGTGGATCTGTTGGGAAAAATAACAAAGTTTGTAGTTTCTTTAGAAAATAAAAGATCTAAAACAAGTGCTGCTGATGTCCATAAAACCTAAAAAAAAATCCAAAAAATTTAGTGATACATAGCTACACATGACCTATACCCTTATTCGTAAAAAAATCAAGCCAGAAGTGTTAAATTTGTGCCTTGACGTTTGTCATGACCATTTAGCTTTAATTATAAGCAATTTAACTTAGTAATATAGCACAGAATCTAGCTTATTGAAGAGGCTATCAAAATATTCCCCAGAAGCCCTCAATAGCTGTTGCATGAAATAATAAAATATCTGGTTGAATATATTTGTACACTTTTTTTATAAATGAGATTGCATTGTACCTCTCTTAGGAACTAAGTATCTGCTGTAAAGATTTATCTGAGGGAATTAATTACAAAGCATAACTTTCCAAATTTTACTTATAATATTAGTGGATGAATGAATCATTGACTACTTGAAATCATATAAACTGAGCACTCATTATGTACTTCTATTGTTCAGATCCTAAGGATGCATCAATGAAAAAAGCATAATTGTTTTCTTTCAAGGAGCTTAACTTGGAAGGAAGGTCTCTGGATGGAAGGAGATAGATAGGAAAAAGTAAACATAACTAGTAAATAAACTATCTGGTTTGTTAGAAGATGAGACATTCTATAGAAGAAGAAGAAAGGCTGTCCTTTTCTAGGGGAAGAGGGTTATTATGATGCTATTGGGCCATTACATAGGGTGGTCACTGAAAGCCTCATCAGGGAGGGATATAAATTCAAGCCTGGATGGCTCCCTGAGTTGAGCCTCAGACTCTTGACTTTGGCCCAGGTCATGATCTCATGGTTCATGGGATCGAGTCCCACAACAGGCTCTATGCTGACAGCTTGGAGCCTGCTTGGGATTGTCTCTCTTGCTCTCTCTCTCCCTGTCTCTCTCTCTCTCTCTCTCTCTCGGCCTCTGTCCTGCTTGTGCTCCCTCTTTTTCTCAAAATAAATAAATAAACTTTAATCTTAAATAAATAAATAAATAAATCCAAGCTAGAAAATAAGACATTGGGGAAAGGGAGGGGGTGGGGGTGGGATAGTGGGGAGAAGCTCCGGAGGGAACAATTTGTGCAAGACTCTAAGGTTGGAATAATGCACCTGGAGTGTTCAAGGAAAGCAAGGAATCAGTTGGCAGGAAAATCATGATGAAATGGAGAAAAGTAGGAAGTCAGATTAGAGAGAGAATGAGGAACCAGGTTTCATGGGTTTTGCAGGCCTTTGAAAGGACTGATTTGCCCTGATGGAAGTTACGAGTCATTAGAGTATTTGGAGCAGCGAAGTCACATGGTCTCAAGCGTTCAAGAGATGACGGAGGGGATTTAGGGGGAGCCCAGAAGCAGGGCATCCGTTTAGGACACTAGTCCAACAATTCACAAGAGGAGGCTCAGACCAAGGGTGGTAGAAATGAAGGTGATGAGAAGTATTCAAATTCTGGATATATTTTCTTTAAGTTTTTATTTTGACTAGATTGTTCAGCCTAACAGAAATTTGCAAACGGGGACTGAGAATACCAGTATACTCAACACTCAGCTTCCCCTAATGGTAACATTCTACATAATGAAAGTACAATTATCAAAATCAAGAAATTGGGGCCCTTGGATGGCTCAGTCAGTTAAGCATCCAACTTTGGTTCAGGTCATGATCTTGCAATTGGTGACTTGGAGCCCCGTGTCAGGCTCTGTGCGAGCCTGCTTTGAATTCTGTGTGTCTCTCTCTCTTCCCCGCTGTCCACTCCTCCCCCCACCTCACACTCTCTCTGTCTCTCTCTAAAAAATAAGTAAGTATTAAAAAGTAAAAAAAAAAAAAAATCAAGAAATTAACATGTTACACTGCCATTGACTACACTCCAGACCCTATTCAAACTTCACCATTTTTAAAAATGTGTTTTTCCTGTTACAGGATATGATCCAGGATCCCACCTTGCATTTAATTGTTCTTCTCCTTAGTCTACAATCTGTGACAGTCCTTAGTCTTGCTTATCTTCCATAATCTCTCTTTTGAAAAGCACTGAGCAGCTGTTTTGATGAATGTCCTTCAAACTGACCTGGTATTTTCTTGAGACTGGAATGAGTTTACGCATTTTCATCAGGAACACCACAGAAATGACATCTACTTCTCTGTGCATTGTATCAAGAGGTGTATGATTTAGGTGTGTCTTATTAGTGATGATATTCATTTCAATCACTTGGATATGGTGTTACTTCCCAGGTTTCTCCACGGTAAAGTTGGTACTTTCATACTATCAAAATATTTCTCCTTAAATATCTGTCCACTAATTTTAGTATCCATCAGTGGATTCAGTCTGCAACAATTATTACTGTGGTGTTTGTCTGATAATAATTTTTTTGTTTTGTACACTTATTAATTCAGATTCTATAGTAAGAAAGGGCTTCTTTTCTCCCCTACATATTTATTGATTCTATTATTTATTTATGCACTCATGAAAATTTATGTTATTCTATGGGTTAAAATCCAATGTTATTATTTATTTTGTGCTCAAATTGTTCCACTTTGGCAACTGGGAGATTTTTCAGGTTGGCAGCCCTGTTCTTTCTAGAAGCCCCCCATTTTTGTTTAATCACTTCTTTATTTCTGGTATTATAAAATGCTTTAGGCCTCTACATTGAACCCTGGAGTTTTTATAATTAGAAAATGGCATTTAAAAACAATGATTAGGGCACTAGGTAAGCTGAGATACTCATTGCACAGGGTACATAAGTAATGACATCAGAACATTAGTGTCACTCTGGATCACGTAGTTTTTCTCAGAACAAAAGCAAAAGCAAGATTTTGTAGTTGTTTCTATCAGTCTCACAATATAGTGGATAAATTTCTTTTCCCTAGATTGATAGATAAAAGATAGTAGATCTATATATAATAGAGATTGATAGATAATGTATTATATATAGATCTATATAATATATAATACAGATCTATATATACATCTATATATAATACATTATCTATCTATCTATATTTTGGACTCATTCTAATTTTTATTTTAACTTCTATTGGCGTCTTTTTATTCAGGTTTATTTATTTTTTTGTCTCCAAGATATGTTGGTCTCTTCTGCTGCCAGTGCTACACTCTTTCAGGGAAAACCTTTTTCAAACATGTGGAACATAATAAAAATCAGCTTTTCTATTAATATCTGTCAGCCAAAAATTATGTTGTGATGAGAAACAATGCCCAAATCTCAATGCTTTAAATCAACAATTTATATTTCTTGCTCAAATTACATGTTTGTGATGGGTCGCTTGAGGTTTGCAGCATGTCCTCTTTGCTCCAGAATCCCAGCTGATAGAACAGCCTCTATCTGATCTCATGAAGAAGGAAGAGACATAGTGAGCCGCGCTTCTGCTCAGAAGGGACAAACACAACTTCAGTTCCGATTTCATTGGCTTTCACTGCTGGTCATATGGATGGGACTAACATCAATGAAATAAAGGACTTTAATCCTCCAGCAAGGGAGAGGGGGTTTCCAGTGGAAATAGGGGATTCCAGGCATCAGATAGACGTAGGTGGCCGGAAATCCAAATCCAGTCTCCCACCCTCTTCCTCTTGGCTAGGTGCTGTCTGAAAGAATGCTGATCTAACATTGAAGGTTTGGTTGCCAGTGCTAGTTTTTTCCATGGGATGCTTTCTAGCTACAACCTCAGGCTTTCTAAATTAGCTAGTTCCCTTCTTAAATAAAGTCCTGGACAAGAGTCATTTTATTGATGACAGGGTTCCAGCAACATGGCATGACTACATCCTCAAGTTGATTTGCTTCAATTATATCTTTTCAGCTTGGGAATAGGAACTCAATCTTCCTCCTCCACTGTCTGTGCAGTCAGTCACATGGCAGTCCTTTGGAACACAAAGGTTAGAGCAACAAAGAGATGGTTATTTGCAAGTATACGTTAGGCTATTCTCCAATTTTATCTAGTGAAACTGGTAGAAAAGTATCACCTTCAGCAGGGTAGACTTAAACACAGACAAATACTATTAAACAATTAAGTTTAATCAAATTTCAGCTATGCCTTTGTCTTCAAGGTAGTTTTGATAACACATAAAATAATGTGGTTGTCAAAACATGTCACATCTACTGGAAAGCATTTGAGGCATTTGATCAGTGACAAAGTATAGGTTCTATATTTCTATATATTTTCCCTGAGACTAATATTAAAATCAGTCTGCATTCCATTCATTCATCAAAAAATATTTATTGATACCCATTTATGTGCAGGCTCTGTACAAGGTATAAAGGAATCTTTGGTTTCCCTGAATGGGCTTGCAGTCTACTGGTGAGATAAATAATCATTACAAATACCTTATTTTATTAAATTTAATGTTTTATTTAATTATTAAACAAATAATGAGCTACAGTTATGAAGAAGATACTTAGATTACTAGTCTAGTGCATAAAAGGGAAATTGGGTGGTATGCAAATTGCTTAAGGATGACCATCAACCAGAAACTTACAAAGTAAAATGAAAAAGGTAAAAGAGACTGAAAGTTTGCTATGAAAACTTTATGGCACACAGAATTTGGAGCAGTTGTTAAATTACATAAGCAGATGTATCATAAACGTGGCACATCGTAGGCATTTCTGAAGGTGTGTTACTCAAAAAGCAGGACCCAGTTAGTGCTCAAAACAAATGCCAATGTTAATACAAGAGTTAAGGGAAAAAAAGATCTTTCTGATGGTTAAGGTGTGTGAGTTAAAAATTTGTGGATTTTTGAGTTTGTGGCTAATCCTTTTATTCAAATTATTCAAAAGTTTACAGAAATAGAAATGTTTCCTGAGGAGCTAGATATTGTAGAAGAAGTTTCTATTTCTAGGAAAGTTGTTAATTAATTTGGTTACCTTAAGCAACTAACAACCCCTCTGGGTGTCGTTTTTCTCAACTCTAAAATGAGAGATTGAATTGGATGATCTAAGTTTCCTCCAGCTATGCTCGCTAAATGCATCAAATGATTGAAGCGGATTGAAAGGCGCTGCATACTATCACACACACCGACCTGGAAGACTCCATCCTTAAGCAAACCAGGCACTTGTGCCACTTAATGGTTTTTCCTATGTTTTTATTCTCATTGTAATCCATCTGATATCATTAAAGCAATTAGTCACCTACATAAAGCAAATCACCAGCTTAATTATACTGATATTTAGATGTAAGGTTTATTTTGAGGAAAAAATAGCCAAAAAAATCAATATAACAAAGGGTGATACTGACATGTAAAATTGTGTGCATATATAATATATACATGTACATAAATATATACATACACACATATAATGTATCTATTGTGTAGTATATTGTATCTAAAATTCCATCTATATATGTAGTGGTCCTATATATCCATTTTTATGATCCTATACTTTTCTATTAATCAGAGTTCTGAGAGTTCCTATTGTAGATAGAAATAAATGTTTGGGTTTTTGCTAAGAATATAGGGTCAGAAAAATAATACAACACTTTTTAATTTGTATATAGTCACTTGCACATGCCACTAAGCCCCAGGGTGTTTTGTGGCCATCTGTGGGGTGCTCAGACATTTCTATCAATCGTGCAACAGATGCCATTCAATCAGAATTCTTGGCTCTCTTCCCTGATTTTTTGGATGGAATGGAGGGCCAGTTAGGGGTTTTGGACACAGTGCTTCAGCTTCTAGTGGATCTGCTTGTCCATGCAACACAGTGACCTGATGCTCTCATGGTATCCATTAGTCAGGTTTTCCCGTTCACCTGGGTGTCCAAAACTGTAGCATAGATGGACCTTCAGAATTTACTCCAGACCACTCTTTACCACTCTTGGCTTTTAGGAATGCTTGGGTGTCGAGAAATTTCCACAACACGTCTAGTCAGACTTAAACCTAAAATTCTAGATTTGAGCTGAACCCCTGAATTCTAACAATCCCTCAGAAGACTTGATTCCTTTCATAGGGGTTTGAATAATAGCTCCTGGGTATCTGAATTCTGTTAGGAAGCCAGCCAATTTTCATAGTTCTGGGCATATTCAGTTGCTTGAGTAGAGTTTGGCTGATATTTATTAAGTAGATCCATGTGTCGAATGTAGAGCTATGTGTTTCTGTATGCGTTTCTGAGTGTAATTCTCACACAACTGCCTTAAAATAAATGTTTTTAGTATTCACATTTTGCATAGATACTGAATTTTAGAGAAGCTAGGTAACTTGTTCAAGCTTGCAAGTAACATGGTCAGGAACTTAAACCCAGAACTTTCTGACTTTATTTATTTATTAATGTTTATTCATTTTTGAGAGATAAATTTTGAGAGAGAGAGAGTGCAAGCAGGACAGAGAGGGAGAGACAGAATCCAAAGCAGGCTCCAGGCTCTGAGCTATAAGCACAGAGCCCAACACAGGGTTCGAACCCACGAACCGCGAGATCATGACCTGAGCTGAAGTCAGATGTATAACCAACTGAGCTGCCCAGGTGCCCCTAGAACTGTCTGACTTTAAAACTCTAATATAGGGGCACCTGGGCGGCTCAGTTGGTTAAGCATCCAACTTCGGCTCAGGTCATGATCTCACGGTTTGTGGGTTTGAGCTCTGTGTCAGGCTCTGTGCTGACAGCTATCTCCCTCTCTTTCTGCCCCTCCCCTGCTCATGTTCTCTCTCTCTCTCTCTCTCTCAGAAATAAATAAAAAGCATTAAAAAAATTTTTTAATAAATAAATAAAACTCTAATATAAACCCTAACCTATACTGCCCCTTTTCAAATTTCAGTCCCACACTACCTTTCTTCTCTCAGTATGTAATGAAGATTGTCAGAAACTCAGAGACAGATTTATGGTTATAGAAAGGATTTTGGTCTTTTGGTGACACTTTTAAATTATACAAAGCTGGGCAAACTCATAGTTCTGTCAATTACTAGATATGTTATACTGTACTTCTCTGAATTTCAGTGTCTTTATTTGTGAAAAGAAGATTGTAGTGAATGTCTTATATTTTTTAAACCAAGATTACATATGTTAATGCTTATAGAAGTCTTAGCAAATAGCTCTTATCTGGGCATCAAACCTGATAAATAAGTATTCATTTCTTCCCTTTCCCTCTCAGATGGCTCAAAGCCAACTGGTCATTTTTGGGATATAGTAGAGATTTATGAGTTCAGGAATAACTTGGAGAACCAGGAGATCTCATAGTTTATTTTCTCCATTTGGAGAATTCCTTCTCATTATTAAACATCAAATATTTCTGGCATAGCCTTCCCCGATACATTAAGCAAGGTTAGCCTTGGCCTCCTATATGTTGAAGGGATTGTGATGGTAATTCTCATGCCAGTGTCTCCTCACCCAGATTAGATTGTTGAGGATGAAACCTAGGTTATGTGCTTTATTCCCACTATCTAGCACACAACATGTGCCCAATAAGTGAATCAACTTACAGAGCAACTCTGTTTGCTTTGAGATTTTTCACAATACTTTTGACACTCTATCCCTGAAGTTTTAGAATCACAAATTTTAATATTCTTAAATTCTGGGAGGCATAAAAAGATAAATATAAAGACTTAAATCTCTAAAAGGAGATCCAGAGATTCCTAATTAGAAAAGACCCACACAAAGTGCTTTGCCATGGAATTAACTTCATGTAAATTATTAAAAGGGAACTTTCCCATTGTGTCACTCCCAAGAGCCTGTAATGCAAAATGGTGTATCATCTGAAATTAAATACATTTACTTTATGCATTGTTAGCTAATAGGATATTTTCTGGAGTTAGCGAGTGAGAAAGAAAAGGGGGAAATTTTCTTTGATACAGGATATTAGAAGCATCGGAGAACAGTACCCCCAAAAAGCATTCCTTTGGAGGGACAGTACACTAGGTGCTTTATCTCTAGCTTTATCTCATATCCCCTCTTCATGGTCATCCTTGAGACTAAGCTCAAGTGTAACAGTCATAGGAAGGCCAGAATATGCCCATCAGTCTTGAGGTAAAGGAAAGATTTTATAGTTCTTTTCCTTATTTGGACTTTATATCTAAAGGCAGCACATGAATACTTTGATCCCTTAGATAATTCATACCTTGAAGCTAAGGTAATCAATTTACTTAGTGAAGTTGGTACTTTTGACTTTGTTGTAAAACAACATGAAGGCATTTTATAATGACTGAAGATTAATATTAAGAAAAATGAACAATAGTGTAGTTCCGAGCTTCAATTTTAAATACAGTATAAATAAGAGGATGGTTAATTATTGTGGGTAGGTGATCAATGCAAAATGCCAGACAATTCAGTTACTAAAACTCTTTTGGGAAACTGAATTACCTGCTTTTGCTCTCTTCATTGACAATTAATCTATTTGGTTATGACTTAGACCTAATGCATTGACACTTTTGTTCATATGTTAGAGGAGTTTCAGAAAAAAACAGTGCTTTTCTCTGTTTGATGGTTAAGATTCTATTCATCTTTCCTTTCAAAGTTAGCACCAATTACTAACATGTTAATTGATAACAACCTAATTCAAAGGAGCAAATATTGGTTTTGTAGACTAGAATTGACAGAGAATGAGAGAATTATGTTTTTACTTTTAATGCAAAAGACCTTAAGCTCAAAACACTTAAGTATGCAAATAAACATTCTTTCTTGAATTTGGGATTCAAATATATCATTGAAAATGAGAAATCCTGTGAGTAATATAAATTGCAGTATAGTGTGGTAAAGAAGCAAAGGTTTAGTGTCTCACACTGAAACCCAGAGAGAAACAATTCAGGGCAGCTCTATTGTCATGAGACACGGGGCTTATTTTGTTTTTACTTCACACCCTAGATCTTCACATGTGGTCCAAGAAGGTTCTCGATATCTGGCCATTTAGATTTTATTCTGGAATAAAGAGGGTAGATGGAAAGGGGAAAATCTCCCTTTCCTATGAAGAAAGTTTCTGGAAGTCTGCTTGTCTACCATTTGCCAGTATTTAGTCACACGAGACTCAGAGAGGTTAAGTGACTTATTCAAGCTCATATGACAGTGGCAATAATGGATCTGAACCCAGATTATTCCACACTGTTTTGCTTTGCTGAAATAATAATAGATTAATAGAGAAGATTAGGTAGCATTTGTAACAATTTAAAGTTGTCATCAATTCATTAGAAAAAAAGATTATGGAATTAACAAAACTAAGATAATTGGGTTACTAGTTAGGAAAAAACAAGTTAGATCTTCAACTCAGCATATAAGAAGATTTATTTTGTATGAATTAAAAAAATATGTATAATACTTGAATAAAATATATAAGTATATCCAATCTAATACTGAGTTAGCAAGGAATTTATTATAATATATGTAAGAAATAAAATGCAAATGAAAAAAATCATTTTACTTTAAAACTACTGTCCGAAATGATAAGAAGAAGAGCAAAGATAAACTAAGCAAAGACAATTTAAAACAAACAAAATTCAGAACAAATTTTTTATTTGATACATAAAAGTTTCATTCAAATCTAAACACACTAAATATTGGCAAAAATCATGAACAGCAAACAGGAAACACAAACATAAATGAATAATAAACATAAGAATGCCTTAAACATGAAAAAATATTCCACTATTTTTTCACCTATCAAACATTAACAAAATTGAAAAACGAACCTGGATTCGGCTGCATTATTTCCACCTATCAATAGGACTATTCAGAAAAAGCAATTGGGTAGAGTAGGTCAAGTCTCCTGGAGGAAACCATGACTTTTGACCAAAACCTCGACCCCTAATTCCTCTTTATAAGTCTATTCTAAAGGTATAGTGAGATATATGGTCAAAGATTTATTTCCAGTTGCATTTATCATAGCATTGTTTATGTAGCACATATAGGCAGTGACACAATGAGAATATGTGTATTATACAGTGACAATATCAACAATATAATATGGGAAAGACTATAGTCTACAGAGCCAGAAATAGAATTTCACTACTTACTGAGTATGAGAGCTTGAGACAGTTGTCTAATCTGTTTCCTTAGCTATCAAATAGGCATCATCATCATCATCATCACCATCATCATTATCATCATCATCATCATATCTACTTCATACAGTTGTCCTGAGAGTAAAATAGTAATATATGCAATAATACTTAGAACAGCCATTGGTACAAATAGTTATTGTTTATTTATTGTAATTATATTATATTATTATTATAATTATTATTGTATATACATAGGATGTGCTTTTATTTAGCCATGAAAGTTGTGTTCTTAAGTAAAGTTGAATAACATAAAATAGTTCTTCATAACATGTTAAGAAAGAATTATACAAATTATATAAATACCATTTTTCTATTTTATTTCATAAGTAATATTTATAGACTAAATATTAGAAGGAAATTTATCAAAATGTGAACAGTAGTTATCTCTGGTATTGGTAAAATTATGAGTGATGGAATTTACCATATCTATGGACTAAAGAAGAAAAACTGTATCTCAACAGATACAGAACACAAATTTGGTAAAGTCAATCTCCATTCATGGTAATAACTGTCAGCAAAGTTGGAGTAAAAGGAAATTTTTTCAACTTCATATATGGGATCTATAAAAAATCTACAATTTACATACTTTATGGGTAAAAGACTGACCTGGATTTTCCCCTTAAGATTGAAAACAAGGCAAGAATGTCTGTAACCACCACTCTATTCAACATTATACAGGAAGTCCTAGATAGTAATGGCAAAAAATTGGTAAAAAGCAAACAAAAATGGAATGAATACATGAATTCTCTTGATTTGTGGATAATGTGATTGTCTATATAGAGAATTCCAAATAATTTATACAAAAATACTACTAGACAGATCTATTACATGAGTATAGCAAAGTTGAAGAATAAAAAATTAAAAGCAACTAATCAACAAAAAATCTCTATTGTATTTCTATATGCTAATTAATTACTATTTAGTAACTGCAAATAATTGCAAATTTAAATTATAAAAATCACAAATTGTAATGTTTTAAAAGTTCTATTTAAATTAGCACCTTCCTGGGGGTGGCTGGGTGGCTCAGTCAGTTAAGCATCTGACTTTGGCTCAGGTTATGATCTTACGGTTCGCTGGTTCGAGCTCCGTGTTGGGCTCTGTGCTGACAGATAGCTCAGAGCCTGGAGATTGTTTCAGATTCTGTGTCTCCCTCTCTCTCTGACCCTCCCCTGCCCATGCTGTCTCTCTCTCAGAAACTAATAAAACATTAAGAAAATAAAGTAGCACCTCCCAAAAAACACTACTTAAGGATAAATCCAATAAAAGATGTGGAAGTTTGTATATTGAAAAATATAAAATACTTTTGGAAGCCCATTAAAACCTAAATAAAAGATGGATATACCAGCCTCATTAATTGAAACTGAATAGTGTTATATATGTCAGCACTCTCCCAAACTGATATACAGAATCAACACAATCTCAATAAAAATACCAGTAGAACTTTTTGAAAAAATCAACAACCTAATTCTAAAATTTCTATGGAAAAGTAAAGAACATTGAACAACCCAAACAAAAGAACAAAAAAGATAGCAGACTTAACCACCTGATTTCAGTATCTACTATAAAGCTATAGTAATCAGGAAAGAATGGCATTAACAAATGATAGACACATAGATCAGTGGAGCAAAGCAAAGAGCCTAGAACTAGACCAATCCATATGTGATCAACTGATTTTTGACAAATGTGCTGAGGCAAGTCAATGAACAAATGATACCATTTTCCACAAACATTCCTGGAGCAATTGGGTATCCATATGCAAAAATATGAATTCTGACCCATATACTTCATACCACTTAAAAATATTGACTCAAAATACATCATAGGCCAAAATGCAAAACTAAAACTATGACACCTCTATCAAAAATCATAAAAGACACTTTTTGATTTTTAGGTTAGGTGAAGGTTTTTTGGCTTTTTTTTAAAGATAGGACACAGAAAAGCATAAACTAATAAAACTGATAAATTGGACTTTGTTGAAATTAAAAAGTTCTGTTCTTTGAAAATTACTGTTAAGATTAGAAGACAAGTTGCACTTTTACAGAAAACATTAGCAAAACACTATTCTGATAAAGGTCTTCTATTCAGACTATATAAACAACTCACAGTTCAATAATTTTAAAAAATCTAACTCTCAACAAATTGGGTATAGAGGGAATATACCTCAATATAATTAAGGGTCTTATGAAAGCCCACAGTTAACATCATACTCAATAGTGAAAAGCTGAAAGCTTTTCCATGAAGTTCAGAAAGACAAAGATGCCCAATTTCAATACTCAAATGTTTACAAATGCATATCATTGCCTTTATCAGCATGCAATTCTTTTCTTTGTCTCTTTTTTCAGTCTTTGTGTAAAAGACTCTTTTTGTCTGATGTAAGTAGAGCTACCCTTGCTTTTTTTTGGTTTCCATTTGTGTGAAATGTTTTTTTCCATCTCTTCACTTTCAATCTGTGTGTGTCCTTAGATCTGAGGTGAGTCTCGATGCAAAGTATACACGGGTCTTTTTTTAAAATCCATTCCACCACTCTAATTATCTATCTATCTATCTATCTATCTATCTATCTATCTATCTATCTATTTAAAGAGTGCACAGGAAGAGTGCAGAGAGAGGGGGAGAGGGAGAGAATCCTAAGCAGGCTTTGCACTGTCAACACAGAGCCTGATGTGGGGCTCTGTCTCCCAAACTGAGCTGAAATCAAGGGTTGGATGCTCAACCTACTGAGCCACCCAGATGCCCCCACATTATGTAGCATATATTCAAATTGATTGCAAATGAAGTCTGTAGTCATTCTAAAATTCTCCAGTTTAAAAAAAATTTTTTTTAATGTTTATTTTTGAGAGAGAGACATAACGTGAGCTGGGGAGGAGCAGAAAGAAAGGGAGATACAGAGTCCAAAGCAGGCTCGAGGCTCTGAGCTATCAGCACAGAACCCCATGCGGGGCTCGAACTCACAAACCGGAAGATCATGACCTGAGCCAAAGTCACATGCTTAACTGACTGAGCCACCCAGGTGCCCCTAAACTTCTCCGGTTTTACTCTTCCCCTATGTTTTATGTTTTTGATGTCACATTTTACATGTTTTTATTTTGTGTATTCTTTAATTATCTTAGTTATAGTCATTCTTTTTCTTTTTAATTTTTTAAATGTTTTATTTACTTCTGAGAGACAGAGAGAGAGGCAGTGTGAGCAGGGGAGGGTCAGAGAGAGAGGGAGACACAGAATCCGAAGCAGGCTCCAGGCTCTGAGCTAGCAGTCAGCACAGAGCCCGATGCAGGGCTCGAACCCACACACTGTGAGATCATGACCTGAGCCGAAGTTGGACGCTCAACCGACTGAGCCACCCAGTTGCCCCCAGTTATAGTTATTCTTACTACTTTTGTTTTTTAGGCTTCATACCAGCTTTATAAATAATTAAATCCACTTCTGTTATTGTATATTTACCTTTACCAGTGAGATTTTTACTTTCATATGATTTCTTATTACTAATTGGTACCCTTTGTTTTCAGCTTAAAGTCTCTTTAACATTTCTTATAGGGCCAGTTTAGTGGTGAAAAATTCCTTTAGTTTTTGCTTGTCTGGAAAACTATTTCTCCATCAATTCTGAATAACCTTGCTGGGTAAAGTAACCAGTAACTTGGTTGGAAGTTTGTTTTCCTTTTAGCATTTATAACATATCATGCCACTCCTGGCCTGCAAAGTCTCTGCTGAGAAATCTGCTTATAGTCTTATAGGGGTTCCCTTGTGGGTAATAAATTGTTTTATCTTGCTGCTTTTAAGATTCTCTCTTTATGTTTAATTACAATGTGTCTTGAGGTGGGTCTTTTTAGATTCACTCAACCACCATCTCTGAGAAGGGCCGCAGCAGTGATGTGGGGGTGCAAGTGCAAGGTGCCTGTCTGCCACCTCTGGGACTCTGTCATTGGTACTTTCCCACATTTGAGGAAACCATGGTAACAATGCAGGGGAGGTGGAGGTGTTTGTTCATTGATTCTGGAAGGGACATGGTGGTGGGGGGTAGGCAGGTGCTGTGGCAAGATAGGGAGAGAGTACAAAAATAGCACCCACCAGTGCCACCACTAGCAGGGTAGAGAGAGAAAATAAAACTGGCACCCACCAACACTTCCATCTCTGCAGAGTCCCAACAGGTTTTTGCCCCTTTTGAAGATGCTTTAAGATTAGCAAATGAATCTCCTTCACATATAGTCTAGCCTCTTTTCAAACGACTGCTTCTATCTGGGTCCTGGGGCAAGTAGGTCTACACTCAAGCCCTTCAAGAGTGAAATCTTGTTTCCTACAGCCCTATGGTTTTCCTGTACATAAGTCCCTTTGGTTTTCAAAGTCAGATGGTTTGGGAACTTTTCCTTCTGGTGCAAGCCCCAAGATTTGAGGTGCCTGATGTGGGCCACAAACTCCTTGCCCCTCAGGATGGAGTTCTGTATTTGTGATACCTCTTCCAGTGGTGAGCTGCCATATGAGGGGTGTGGTGTTTGGCAAGACCACATTGCTGCCTCTCTTCCCTGTCTCAATGTGGCCCTTTTATGCTGTGTTATAGAGAAGGCATTTAGATGATTCTGATTCTTTTCAAAGGGAATTGTTCCATATATAGCTGCAGATTTGTTGTGTCCATGGAGGGAGGTAAGCTCAGGATCTTCCTATGCTGCCATATTGAAATGCCTCTCCTGTCTTGAAAATTTTGATTTATGCAAAACAGGAACTCCAGGAATGAATCCAAATAGAGTGAAACAGAATATCATGTGTGGCTAATGCAGTCTTTCAAAAATTGCCTATCTTCCATGGTCTGTGAGGTCCCAGCCAACAGCAGCTCTTTGGAGAAACTTCTCAGGGCTAGACCTCAGAATCAAAGTCTCTGTGTGGATAGCAGCTGTGACATTGATTAGGACAATGGCATCTCACTTTCTCAGGCTTTAGGCATTTTCCTTATTAGAGATAATTGGGTACATGTAAAAGTTATAGCCGCTTAGGGCTTCCTACTTCCCGGTCTTAGCATCTTTTGTTCTTAGGGAAGATTTACCTCACACACTGCTTCCTGAGGAATCTTCCTTATTTATACTGAAATAAAGCCTTAGGTCATGAGCAACATTTGGAGGAGCCCATCATTCATCTCCGGAGAAGGCCAAAGTGTTCCATCTCAATTGTATAATGTCCTAGAGGTACCTTAGACATCATTGTCTCTGCCTAAAGTTTCCCTACTTGTAAATTAAAAAATAAGAGTGTGCAGAGGGTCATAATTCTTCTCTGTACTTGTTTCTCCCAGTTACAATAATATTCTTTGTCTAGCAAAGCAGGAAAATAATATATACAGTGAGTTTGGATAACATACTGAGCTGTCATCATTAGACATGTTTGATAGACAATGTAGCTTACTAGTAGTGTATATTTAGTAAGAATATAAGAATACAGGAGAAGAATAAGGACCTTTATGTGTAATATCACTGCCTACCCTATTAGAAGTAGTTCACAGAAAAGTGTTCCATCCTCTTTGGGGGAGAGGCAACATTCTAGGTAGTATTCAGTTCCTAACTTTAAAGTCCAGCTACGTGGTGACTATTTTCACACTATTTTGTTTGAAACTGCTTGCCATGGTGATGGCACTTAGTGAAGCAGCTATTATCATCTTTAATAACAGTCAACTGGAATCCATTTTTGATCTCCTAATGCTGTTATACAACAAACCTGATCATTTCAAGAACTCTTACAAAATAGAAATACTTTAAGATTCCTATTTGCTAAATATGTATTTCAAATTCATAGTGACCACTATCAATTAACTCATAATATCAAGGACATGATTCTGAGATGCAGACAGGGTTTGAAATCACCTCACTAGGAGGAAAGCTTAGCATGGTTGCCTATCATTTTGACTCAGTTTTCAAATATGGACATGGTCTATCTCATAGACGGATACTCATAGACAGAATCAAAATGAGTCATTTTTCCTCTAAAACTTTGTTTTTTAATTTATGCCTACCACCCCATGGTACTTTTACTACCATAGTTATAACTCAGAATTTTTATAACAACTATCGGTTTACATCATCGTTATTTGTACCCTCTACTTTACGTACCACCTTTCTGACACAATTATTATATATCTCATTTGACTGGTGACATAGAATCATACTACCTGATTTTTGTTATTATAATTGGTTTGTTGCCTAGACCAGTTTCTCTTGGCATTGCTATTCTCAGTGTAGCCACCGAGGCAGAATACAAAGAAAATGGGTATAATATTTTATTCTACTTTTCATCCCAGCACATCAATGTGCCACTGTCTTTCAGGATCTAATTCCTAGGCTTGGAAATCAGGCATGTGGGTAAAAGTCCTAATTATGCTAGTTACCAGCTGTGTGATCTTGACCTCCAGTTTCCTTACGAGTAAAAACAGATGCTCAGCAGTGGTTCCTAAACTTGGCATTGTATCAGAATCTTTAGAGAGATTATTAGAAATATAGGTTCCCAGGTGTCACTGCAGTAGTAAAGAATTAGAATGATCAGGAGTGGAGGCCTGGAATTTATATATTTAATAAGCTTCCCAGGTACATTTTATGTATCTTTCCAACCTTTGTCTAATTTGGGGACCGTCATGAAGTAATTTTGAGGTCTTGTCCAGATGTCATAATGTATGATTCTAGGTCAAATAAAGAAAAAAGAAAAGTGAATAGCATCCAACACCATGACCAGTATATATTAGACATTTTGTTAGTGTAGGTTGACTTATTCATAGTGACCATAACAATAACATCACACATTAAATCGACAGACTTTTAGGCACTTAATATATCTTATCTCATGTAATGTTAATAACTATTCTACTAGGTAGCTGTTGATATGCTTCTTATTTCTCAGTTGGGACAGAGGTTGGGTGAGAAGGAAGAAGGAATTACCCAACATCTCGCCTGGATATAATCATCTACTGACCCTGGTTACTCCTGCTCACTTACTGGTGATCTTCACACTGGGTCACTGCATTCTTCCCATTGTTCCCCTATCACCTTTTCTGATAAGGTCAGCATCCTAATGAATAATCGAGCCAACACCATTGTCTCCTGCTCCATTTAAGCCACCTATTTCCATGGTCAAACCCTTGACCTTGACATAAGTTAACTTCTCTGATTCTGAAACCTCAACTTCAATTACCAGCTCCTCTAATCAGTTCACCTACTCTATCATTTCCAATCGGTCTTCAACTTCATCAGTGCATCATCTGCTGAACCTGTATATTTCTCATCATCAATTTCTTATTTTGTTTCCTCACATTGCTCTTTACCTAACTTAGATTCCATGTCCCATAATTATAATCATTCCCTTATAAATACTCATAGCCCTCTCCTTCTGCTGTACTATCTGGTTAAGCCTGGTATTGCTTAAATGCTACTGTCAGCCTATTTTGTGCCTGCACACAAGCAGCTAAACACACATTGCTGGAAAAAACAAGAACAACAACAACACATAACCATGCAGACAAATGTCAGTGAAAATTCATGAACTGAGAGTTAAATGGGTTGTCTATAGCCCCCTTTTCTTTTAGTTTGTTGCTATCACTACTCAACAAAACTACTATTGCATACCTTTACTTTCCCTCAAAACATTTCCACTTTACAACTTCAACTCATTATCAGCTAATGACTACCTCACAGTTCACTCAGAAAAGAAAAGTGACCAGATTAACCAAAATATTTTTATTCCCAAATACTTTGCTCCTACAATTATCTCCTCTCTCACACATCATCCATCTTCTTTTCTGGAGAGGCTACAATCAGCCTATTCTGCTCAGTACCTCCCCAGTTATCTAATCCTTTTACATTAAAGCATCTTTAAAAGTCATCTGTGGTTACTAAATCCATTATTTGGGTCATGTTCACTTTTCAATCATTCCCTGTGTTGTTTACTTCTCCTACTGCAGAAAATTCTTTGCAAGCTCACCAAGGATCTTGCCATCCTTTGTACTTTACCAGTCAGTTCTAAGCTGACCATTCAGCATTAAATGGTATTCTAGAAAAAAAAAATGTGTTTTCCCCATTTTCCATGATATCACACTTTTAGTTTTCTTTTTATTTATTCCTCCTCAATCTTTCCTGCCTTCTAGTTTGCTGACTTCTCCCCTTATCTTGAACTTTTTGATGCTGAGGTAATGCAAGGATTAGCTAAAGCATGGAATGGGTCAGAACAGAATGCACTCTGGCTACTTTAAGCAGAGAAGTCTTCTTTTAAGTGGGGGAATAAATACCTTACATCGTTTTAAGTGAACTAAAGAAAGTAGTGTTTGTCTGAGCTTCCAGAAAGGACTCTCACTCAGGAACTGAGCTTGTGAGGATGCTACCATTCCTAGCATGACTAGCAAGCTGTAGAATTAGGGGTTGCTTTCAGAGTTGTAAAGCTGTAGCTATAGCTGCTGACTACAGAACCACAGTAATATCAGTCCTCAAAAAATGATGCCCATGTCCTACCTCACTCTTCATGTATCTCAGTTCTAAACTCCATTGAACAAGCACATCAGATTTGTGGAACTGAAATCCCACTTGGAACCCAACTGAAGTGGGAAACATAGTCATTGGTTTTTCAGGCTCTGCAGCACAGGGAGACACATTAGGAGTCTGGAAAGGACATTGTGAACCAATCCACTCTATTTGGACAGTCTCATTTATTTCTCTTTATACCTCTAGGGACTTTATCCAATCCTGTGGATTTAATATCATCTATATGTGATAACTGCTAAATCTTTATTTCTAGACTTGACCTCTCTCTGGAGTGAGCTTCAGGCAGACACATATCATTTAGCATCTCTACTCGGATGTCTACTATACACTTTAAACTAAAATCACAAAAATACTCTTGATTTGTAAACCTTGCTTCTTGTACCTACCTTACAAACAACAACAACAACAACACACACAACCTTATAGCCAGTTGCTTCAGCCAGAAATGTAGGGATTTTCTTGGATGCCTTGCCTTCCATTACTGTCCAAACTCAATTTCTCAGCAAGTCCTATTGATTCTACCTCCCGAACATTTCCAAAATCTATGTTTCTCCTTTTGTTCTTCATTATCAATCCCATTCCAGGACATCATCACCTCTTCGCCAGATGTCTGCTGTAGCTTCAAACTAATCCCCAGCTCTGAGCCATGTCCCATAACACCCCATTTTCCACTAAGCAATAGTGAGCTACAAAAATACTCTTTCTACATTTCCTATCCTGTTTAAAATATATCTAGGCCTCTTAGCCTAGCTTATGACCCTCTCCATTATTTGATCCTTAGTTAGCCATCTGCCCTCCTTTCATATCACTGCCCTCTCTTACCCACAAGGACATCTGACCTTCCTTCAGATCACTGAGTGTGTATGCCTAACTCATTCTTGTCTTAACATGATTACACTAATTCTGAGGCATATGCTCCTAACTTCTACATTCTCTTGCTGGAGCTAGACTCCTGACTTGTTGCTATGCCTATATTTCCCTTCCTTTGAAACCATTCTTCTAAGTGATCTTAAAGAACTACTTCGACATCACTATTTTAAAAATCTTTACTAATGCTCCATTGCCTGTATCTTAAAGTGAAAATTCCTCTTTCCAGTAGTTGAAACTCTTCTCACACTGACTTTATTCCATCTGTGAAATATTTCTTTCAGTACCATACAAAATCTCTGTCTTGTTGCAGCCAATGTTTGCCGTGTTTAAAAACCCCTCCATTTCTTGTTTGTAATTCTCATTATTAGATTCTGGCTCTGTTTCTTGAATTTAGGGGTTTTGTTTCCATTAGATACTCAACCATTCATTAGACACACAGGGAGAGCCAACTCTGTGCCAGACATTCCTTGGATTCAGGACCCTTCCCTGAGCTGAGGCATTGGTAAAGGCTGTGTGTTCTAGAAGATCCCAGGATGCACACCTCTTTGGGTACAACACCTTTCAAGGCAGCTCCTGCTAGGCCCACTCTTCTGATCACTCAACCTCTCATTTCATGAATGAGATCTTGAATCTAAAGTTTCTATAAAATCAAAGGCAAATGATATAAAACCTCTACAAAGTTAATATGAACCAGCAGTTACTCTTCTTTTCTCTATCAAAGCTTGTAGTGAGTGAATTAAAAAGAAGACAAGTGAAAAGAAACTTCTAAGTTTCTAATCTATAGAAACCCACTGCCATGCTGAGGCAAACTTTAAAAATATATATATTCTTTTAATGAAGTCCCATTAAAAACAGGTATACTGTGGTGGATGGTTTTTATGTATTTTTTTTCACATCATTGCTGATTTCCCAAGGTACTTGTGTTCACAGAAGCTCTCCCTTTTCCTATCAGCTCGCTCCTCCTGCCAAATGCTTTCATTGAGGCCACAAGGCAAAGATTTAGGGAAATTGCTACCAGGGAAGCAAAATGATGCCTCCAAAATAGCACTGCAATTTTGAATCCTAGAGAGAGAGAACATTGATTTAAGATGAAGGAGTTCACATTCATTAAAATTGAGGGAATTATGTTCAGTAATGCAGAACAAAAGAGAAGAGGAAAAAAGAAGAGTGCGTGCCTCTCTAGTATTATTTTTAAAAATTCTGTTCAGCATGGTCATCTGTGACACCATTGGGGCATTCCTTCCATTGTTTCAAAGAAACAGTAAGACTCTGATTTCAGAAACAGATACAGTAACCCAAATTCTCATTCCCTTTCTTCAGGAAGAGCTGGCCTACTCACCAATTTCTGCTTTGACAGGATTCTTCCACATGAGGATAACTTTCCCTAGTGGAGTTGGAGCACAAGGTATAACACTAGTGCCTGACCTCTCCAAACAGGAATCCCTGTGAGTCCTCAGAGTTGTGACTTCTAGTGATTACAGCCAGGACACCACGTGACCAATCTCATGGGCTCCAATGACTATGTACTGTTTAAACTTGGTCCACTTTTATTTACTTTTCTAGGGCTTATTTTTCTTATCCATTAAGTGAAGCAAATAATACCTGTATTATATGACTATTATAAGGATTAAAGGAACACTATAACAGGCTTCATCATCTCCTTCCCATTCTGAAATTGGGCATTTTCTTATGAGCTATTATTTTCTTTGGAGAAGGAATCTTGTTCCTGAATTCCTGTCTCTGTGTCTTCTTGCTATTTATTTTTTACTGTATTTGATGTAATTACCTGCTTCCTGAGATTTCTGTCACTTCGTGATGCCTTGCTCCTACATAAATATCCACTGGTTGGTTGTTGCTAGATTTCCCTGATAGTTTGGCATGATTATGGGAACTTTTTTCATTTATTCATTCCACAATTATTTAATGACCAGCTGCTCTATGCCAGGGAATAAAGTAGCCATTGTGGATACCAAGATGGGAAAAATGCAGCTGCTACATTGTGGGGAAAATTCTATTAAGCACTATAGATCAGCTCTAGATGCCAGCAAGTTTCCAGTGGAACTTAGAAACAGGAGGTAAAACAATTTGGGAAGAATTTAAAAGATGAAAATGTTTACTGGTCATCATCTGGGTCTCAAAGAAGGCTAAGAGAAAGATTTGGGTACATGTGATATATTTGAAAAGTGGACCCAAGAAATAAAAGAAGGAAGTGAGGTGAATGGGACATGAAAAGAAGAAAGCTAATAATACGGGGATAGCTGAGTGGACTGTAGGTGACTGGGGCTCAGTCTTGATGAGAACCTCTGAGAAACCTTATAGAATGCAGCTCAGAGTTTTCCCACCAAGAAATGGAAAAGCTGGGATGCTTTTGTGCTGATTGTTGTCTCCCTTTGGCTGAGGAGTGTCCTCTCAGTGTTGAATTCTGGGCAGTTCCAGGGTGTCCTGAGCTTGAGCGGAGAAAGGCCATCTTTAAGCTTCCCAGCAGAAAAAGAGTTTTTAAAGAAATCCCTCAGGCAGGAAAGCAGAGAGAGGCAGGTATCTGCAATGGGTGCTATCAGAGTGCAAGCAAACTGTTCCCAACTTCTGTGCATATACCTGGGGATGAGCTGAGGGGACATGGGGCAGAATAGCCACAGAATCTGCTGCTTTACTTCTTATTATTTTTGAAAGTTCTCTCCCTTGACTGAGACTCCCTAATATGATAGAAAGATAGTATTCAGTAGGCAAAAAGGGAAAGAGTAGGGCTTGAAGGTCCCTGGGTGGGAGGGGGGGCAGGGACACATTTTTTAAAACATTTTTTCTGGGAACATCTGACCTCAAGCAAACTCCCTGGGGCATAAAGTTCCTCTTAGTGTAACAGACACCACCTGTTCCACCTCAGGTTTCCCTCAGAAAATTGACAAACAAAAGAGCTGACTAAAAATAAGTAGACCTTAAAACATATGACCCACAAGGAATGGTATGGCCATAGACCACCCCTCATACAATGGAAATGAGCAAAATCAAAAAGGAATGACTAGGCATTTAGAGTTACCTAGCCGTAGGGGTAGGACCTGAGAAGAAACTAGGGGAAAGGAAAGAGGGCTGACCAAAATCCTATAAAACGGAGTCCCTTGCCTATAGTCCAGGGGCATTAACATTCGAATACTCCCTCTCTGTAAGGAGAGCTTTCATACTATTCTTACTTTCTGATCTTATACTCTAATAGCCTTTTGCCTACTGCTCATTCTGTGTCCATTTCTTCATTCTTCGAAGCGGTAAGACAATAAACCTTCAGTATTGAGGTAAAAAAAAAAAATCATGCAACACTAGTTTATATTCTTGTTCATCTAATCACTGTTCCATTGTTGCTTGAATCCGAGCTCTTCCAGAAACAGCTAATTGCTTCCAAACAAAATAAGCAAACATAGTAGAAAATATTCCACCTTGTATTTTTACCTGTAGTTTCTCTTAATTGTAGATATGAGTAATTTCCCCAGCAGAATTAAGGTTTATGTGTTTTACATAGGCTGTGATGGAAGGTATCTTTCCATTATATCCTTCTTCTCTGACAGACATTAACTGGTGTTTTTTCCCCAATTTTATTAAGAAATAATTGATATGTAGCATAATGTTTGACTTATATATATATTGTAAAATGATTGCCATGATAATTTTAGCTAACAGCCATCCTCTCATATGGATACCAAAATAAATAAAGAGAAAACTTT
The DNA here is from genome assembly GCF_003009895.1 of Hyaena hyaena. Classification (NCBI taxonomy): domain Eukaryota; kingdom Metazoa; phylum Chordata; class Mammalia; order Carnivora; family Hyaenidae; genus Hyaena; species Hyaena hyaena. Next base: position 48,680 of record NW_024080646.1, read on the forward strand.
TTCCTTATAGTGAGAACTTTTAGGATCTACTCTCTTAACAGCTTTCAAATATGTCAAGCAACAGTGTTAACTATAGTCATCATGTGGCACATAACCTCCCCAGTATTTACTCATCTTATAACTGGAAGTAGTACATTTTGGCCATCTTCATCTATTTCCCCCTCCCCCACCCCCCACCTTCTGTACATAAGTGAGATCATATAATATTTGTCTTTGTCTGACTTCTTTCACTTAGCATAATACACCTAAGGAACATCTATGTTGTCTCAAATGGCATGATTTCCTTCTTTTTACAGCTGGATCACACACACACACACACACACACATCTCACACAGCTTCTTTATCCATTCATCTGTCTATGGATACTTAAGTTGTTTCCATATTTATAACAGCTGTTGTAAATAATACTGCTATGAAGATGGGGTTCAGATCTCTTCAACATAGTGTTTTTAATTCCTTCAGATTTATTCCCAAAATTGGAATTGCTGGATCATATGCTGGTAGTTCTAGTTTTAATTTTTTGAGGAACCTCTGTACTATTTTCCATAGTGGCTGTACCAATTTATTGTCAACTGGTGAATTTTTATATTCCAGAGTAGATAACACATAGGATGATTTTCTTTATCCGTTGGCTGTGAGATCTTCTCTCTAGTCTAAGGTGTTTTTTTTTTATTTGTGCCACTCTTACTAAAGTACAAATGAAGCTTATTTTTGAAACTGTCTTACCTGTATCAAATGACCCCCTCTCTCTACTTCCAGTGCTCAAATATATTGAATTTTATGATGACAGTGGCTTTAGTTCCCCTGCTATGTCTTCACATCATCCTTTTTACCGCTGCCAATATCCTCTTGTTAAAATATAAGTAAAAAAAAAAAAAAAAAGCATTCCCTTTCTCAAAAACTTTTGCTGGCAAGTTCAGACTTTGGTATGTTAGTTAGAATCTTAAGAGTCTGACTCCATTTTACATCCCCTTCTTTATATGCCGCTCACTCTTCAATGTCTCTTTAGCTTCTGTTCTCACCATTTGGAATCTATATGCACTTGCTTTGTTGTTGCTACTTATTGAATTTCACTCATTGTATATGACATGGAATACTTGTGACTTTTCCACTTGACTGAAGGCCTCTGCTATACAAAAACTGATATAATTTCCACTGCCACATGAGGACAGGACAGACAGAGGAAAATTTTTTTAAAAAAATGGAATGGTGTGGAATCTTATATCCTGTACAAACATGAGTTCAGATATTTACTGCTGGTAATCTCATCCAACCAGATATGTGGGTTAGTTTTCACTCCATTTTTTGAAATAACATGTGTGGTCAAGGACGAGGAATCTAGGAAGATGGTGGCATAGGTGCACTGAATCTCACACAGAAACCATAAGTAGGATAGCCAAACAAAGTCCCACAGCAATCATACAGAACAAAACTCAGTAATAAGGAATCCCCATGAACCCTAAAAGAGAGGCAAGTAGGAAAATTCAACAGCGCCAGGATTCACATTAAATCAGGTATGCAGGAGAGAAGTTGCCTTGACTGTTAGCAAACCTAGAACAGCCAGTAAGTACTGCAATACAACACTGAACATGTGAATCTGAGACCAGGAGCTGAAACACGCAGGGATTCTGTGCTATTTCCAGTTCACTGATGAGTGTAGGAGACCATAGTATGCAGGTCAGGGCTAGAGCGGCCCGGGCCCCAACCACTTTGGCACTAACTGAGTAGTAGAGTCTGACGCTGAGGAGAAACTTCCAGGAGAAGAATCAAAATTAATCAAGCCTGGGCTGGAGGGTCGGGGAGAGAGGAGGCTGCCTGGGTGGCTCAGTCGGTTAAGCTTCTGCCTTAGGCTTAGTCATGATTTCACAGTTCCTGAGTTTAAGCCCCGTGTCGGGCTCTGTGCTGACAGCTCAGAGCCTGGAGCCTGCTTCGCATTCTGTGTCTCCCTCTTTCTGTCCCTCCCCCTCTTGCACTGTCTCTCTCTGTCTCTCAAAAAATGAATAAATGTTAAAAAAAATTTTTTTTAATCAAGGCTGGGACCATAGGGCAAAGAAAAGAGGAGTCCTAGATAAAAATGTTAAAGATGACGGGTGCCTGCGTGGCTCAGTAGGTTAGGCGTCCCACTTCTGACTTCGGCTCAGGTCATGATCTCATGGTTCATGGGGTTCAAGCCCTGCATCAGCCTCTGGAGCTGGATTCTGTGTCTCCCTCTTTCTATGCCCCTCCCCTGCTCATGCTCGCTCGCTCGCTCGCTCTCTCTCTCTCTCTCTCACACACACACACAAATAAACGTTAAAAAAATTTTTTTAAAAATGTTAAATAGTAATAGAACTAGAAAAACGCAGCATTTATCAGACCATGTACCTGAACATTTCACAAGCACATAGAAACGGGAGTTCCAGAACCATGAGGCTGGGAACTCTATCCTAGCCTCACCTCTTCTCCTAAGAAAAGAAGAAAATGCATCCAACTTAACATAAGAATGGAAAAGCACAGTGGGACAATTTCATACAAGGTTACTACAAAATATAGAACAGAAAGACATGGCTACAGAACGATTGAAATCCCTGGCCTAATTTAAATACAGTGTAAAAGACAGTAAGAAAAATGATAGAAATAGAAGTCTTAGAGAAACCGAATCAGCAACAATTAGAAAAATGAAAAAATACTTGGTGAAAGAAAATTTTAAAAAAGACATTATCAAAGCACAGGAAAGATTTGGAGATAAAAGAAAAAAATCACTTCAGATGTGAACATTAAACTATAAGAAACTCAGAAGTGAAAAATCCCACAGATAGTTCTTTAAGATTAACAGATAATTGAAAGGATGAAATGCTGAAAACTCAGAAATGAAGAAAGATGTGAAGAATGCAAGAGAAAGTGAAAAATGCGGAATATGGGCAAAGAAGATTTCCTGTGCATAAAATAGAAATTGCCAAAGAAGAAAAAGCAAAGCAAAGGAACAGAACAAACACTAGAAAAATAAAGCAAGAAATATTTCCTGGGATTAAAAAAATAGAAACCAAAAATTGAAAGGGGTTACTATTATATCCAGGAAAATTAACCTGGAATGGTCAATACTGATACATATTCTACTAAAAAAATGAACTTTAAAGAAAAAATGTATATATAGTCACCTTTGAACATTTGAATGTCTAGTCAAGGATCAAGTAACTTATAAGAGAAAGAATATCGGATTTTTTGGCTTTTATGTCAGAATGCAAATGCATAATGTATTTAAGATACTCAGGAAAAAAGATCTGACCCAAAATGATCTTTATGTTATAAAATCCCAAAGACAAGTGATTATGAGTTTGCAAAAATTCAGGAAATACTATTTCCATGTGCATTCTCCAAAAACTCTATTAGAGAACATATTTCAAATCACCAAAATTGTTGGGGTGACATCTGCATAGGGACTGGCATTAAATATATATTTAACTGTTAAACTCAGACTAAATAATAGTCATAAAGAAGATGGTGTGCTGTGTAATGGCTGTATTCACTGACAGCCAACAGAATATAGGGGAAGTTTGAAGAGAGTACATGAAAACATTGAATACACTCATTAATAGTCTCAGAGGTTTAAACAGAGAATAAAAGGATACAACTTCAAAACAGATACTAAGGAGGAAAAGGAGGGAGGGAAAAAAAAGTTGATGGTCTATTTTACTCTTGCTCATAATGGAAAGCCAGCAAACAGAACCCCTTTGGCCCTGAAAGAGAAAGAATCCGGGCGAACATGAAGTACAATGTTAATCTGTAGAACAAAACCACAAACCTTTTTAAATACCTAAAGATACACAATGCTACTTCCAAGCCTCCCTCGCAGTGATATGCTGCTAATGTTGTATAAAAAAGATAGTATGCACACAAGGCCCTTTATTGTAGCACTATTGATAAAAACAAAGACTGCAAACAACCTCAATTATCACCAACAGGGAACTAGTTGAATAACAGTGGTGCATTCACACAATGAAATACTAAGCACTGCAAAAGGGAATAGTTCTTATACTTCTACAGAATGATCATGGGATATAGTACAGACTGGATATAAATGTATATATTTAAATTTTAGCATTTCTGTGAGTTTGTATTGGTTTAGTCATAAAATTAAATACCTGATATCAGGTTGGTACTGGTTCTCCTAGACAAGGCCCGAGCTTCTTTATATTATGGTATGAAATAACAATGCTTGATTCCCTTAATTCATTTATAATTTAGATGCTTAGAGGGAAAAAAAAATATCTAAACACTTCCAGACCATTAAGTCATCAGGTTAACCTTTGGGAAAATAATTGATATAATGTAAGCATATTTTGTCTCTGATACATTAGTATACCGTTTCTTAGCACGATGTCTACTTTTCACACAATCTCATTAGGTGGTGGATTGCCCTAAAGTCTTCAGTTAGTATAGTGACTCAGTGGCACTCATTGTACATTGTATCAGTCCAACTTGAACTTACTGAAGATCAGGTGTAGAAGAGAAAGCTAGATGTCTCCCCAAATCCATTCTTCACTCCTTACATAGTAATAGAATTACAGCTAAGTATATGACAATGCAGCTAAAGATTACATTTTTATCCTCTCTGGAAGCTAAATGTAGCTAAATGTGGTCATGCGACTAAGTTCTTCCCATTGGGAAGTGAATGAACTTTTAGGTGTCAATGAACTTTTAGGGGTACTTCAAGGGAAGAAGCATGCCTAACCCTTCCAAGGACTCCCTTCCCCGGGCCATAATAAGGATAATTGGCAAGACCTGGGACATCCATCTTGGAGAGTGAAATTCAAGTTCTGTGTTGCAGGTGATCATGCAAAAAGATGGAAGCAATGTGAGCATCTGATGATTGTGTGTGATGTGCTTCCTACCAGCCAGCCCTGGATGACTAACCTAGAATTTTCTGTGAAGACAAAATTATTTCATTTTCTTTAAACTATCATCATTTTGATCTCTGTCTAATAGTAATTAAACTTATCCCCCTCAACTAATGCAAATAGGAACTAATAGGAAATGACTTGGACTCTTGGATAAAGTCAGTTTACTTGTCCCCAATTAGCATTCTTCACAATGGCTTAGATTTTCTGAAGAAAAGACTAAAAGTTTAAATACTAAAAAAGTTTAAAGACTAAAGTTAAACTACAGTTCAAAAATCTACGCTGATAGAAAATGCATGTATCTACAGTCCTAATATATTTTGCCCTGATGCCCTTAATCTTTTATGGTTTGCTCTCAAAATTCTAAAGTGCTTGAAACTCTAGCTAAGGAACAATGTATCAAAAGTATTGATTGAAACAATTTACTGACACTATCAGTTGTATAGTGATATTGCCAATTGGCAGAAGACTGAAATGAAAGCCAATGTAAACCTTGCCCTAAAAATAATTGTCTAAAATATTGATGCTCAAAGAATATATGAGTAACCTGAAGTCTTAGCCATTGGAAATGGCAGTTATAATATGAGGGGGAAAAGAGTTTGTGTAATTTTCAGGCTATGAGAAAGCAATTATTTTCTTTGGTTAGGAAAATTACACTGATTAATTTTTCATCCCTGTTTTTTTTTAATGTTTTTATTTATTTGTGTATGAGAGAGAGAGAGACAGAATGAGCAGGGGAGGGTCAGAGAGAGAGGGAGACACAGAATCTGAAACAGGCTCCAGGCTCTGAGCTGGCTGTCAGCACAGAGCCCGACGTGGGGCTTGAGCCCCCGAACCATGAGATCATGACCTGAGCTGAAGTCGGATGCTTAACCGACTGAAACACCCAGGTGCCCCTTTCATCCCTGTTTTTTAAGCTTATAACTTCTAAGTTGTTTCCACAAGCAACTTACCTTTCAAGATGCCATGCATCAAAATATTTTAATATTTTAATACTTAGTCAACTACTTGACAACTCTGGAACTCTGAGCAATGTTTTTTAAATAATTTTAAGAACAAGGATATGTTAGGAACAATTCAACTGTGAAAGAGCATTTCTCAAAACAAGTTTCAAGGATAGCCAGCCAGGCTTTCCAGGGATAGGTCCTAAATGACTAAATATTTGAGGGGGTCCCCAAGATATTTGGCCACGCACTGAAGTTGAAGACCATTGATTAGCTGTGTGTACAAAAGCCAAGTGTATGTCTACACTCATCATCCTAATAATAATGATACCAATAGTTACTGTTTATCAAATATCTGATATGTGGTAGAGGTAGAGACCTTGAGTAAAATGGCAGATTCAATACATTAAACATGGTAATGCAACTGGTATAGTAATCAGGTATTTATAAAACCTACTTAATCATTGAGTGCTCAAGATCTCTTAATGCCTAGATGTATACGTCCTTTCAAAGATAAAAATAAGTCATACATGATGCCTTTCTTCAGTGAGTTTACAATTTAGATGGAGAATGAAAATGGGTAGAGAATAAATGTAAAATGACAATGTAGAATAGCCCAGAATAGGGACCCTCCATAGTCCTGGACTTGAGAGGTTGGCCAGGATGCATCCAATGTTAACAGTAAGTGAGAGAACATTGCAGGTGGTTAATATTTAAGACGATCAGTTAAATTTTACAATCCTTCTCTGAGTCACTTATGTTTAAATTATGAACTCCTTTTTCATCTTAATCTATGAGGCCTCAAATTATAATTGTGATGTCATATACAATGGTGTATATAAATCTGTGCATAAGAAATTTACACAACCCTATTTGCTTGATAGTTTGGCAGATATTAAAGGTAAGTGAGAGGTCATCTACTCTGACAGCATGTTTCACAGAGGAAGACCTTGAGGTTTAAAATGTAAAGTGATTATCTAAGTCCATTTGATTTGTCCATCATAGTGCAATGAAACAAAGTAAATTATTGGCAGGGTTAGAACCGGTTTCCAATTTCCAAGTTCTGCTCATTGTCCTTTAGCAAGAAAAGCCATAAGGGATAAATGTTTTAAAAGAAAACACATTCTTAAAGTCTTCTAGAAACAGTCACTGGAAATGTGTTATGTTTTTATATCACTTCAGATTATCTACTGCTTTGCTGCTTCCAATTTGGAGTAGCAAGGGATTTATAGACATGACCAAGGAGACATGCTAACACACCAGTACACATAATGCAATTCCATGGCACCTTTATTCCAAAGAATTCAATATACTTTGCAAACATGGTATAATTCACAACAGGGGAGTTTAAGGTAGAAGAAAGCAAGAAGGATGTGATGCTTGGAAAACTGGAATAGATGTGGAGATGACCTTTTTATGATCATTGTCACTTTATTGATTTCAAAGCTGGGTTGGTCCCTTTTAGAAGCTGTACAGTGCATCAAAGAATGTGACCTTTGCAATTGGACCATAATATTGTTAAGTCAATGGTACATCCATCTTTGCCTTATGTTTTTTTCTCATTCTGTTAACTCTAAAACCATTTATTGACCAAATGCATAGAGAAGGTATTTGTTTGATACATACTGTGGGATTAAATGAATCAATAATAAAGATAAGTAAGTCATAATCCCTAGTAACATGAAGACTACAATTTAGTAGAGGCATTGAGAAATGGAAAAATTCACTGTTATTTGAAGTATGTAACATGACACATGCAATGTTGACTCTATGAAAGAATGTTCAAAGATTTCTAACAGATGGAATGATTTTACCCAAAGAGAGCTAATTTATGCCTGCTATTAATTACACTTATGAAGTTGAAATTTAGGGATCTTAATATTACTTTGTTTTGCTTGCCATGTTTACAACTGAGTTGGGTAAAGACTTAGATGACATGACAATCAAAGTTCTGAAAAGTAGGAGGCCAGAAGGGATAGAAGAGGAGTCAGATAATAAATCTGAGATCGAAGGGAATATTACTAATGTGGAGGGATAGGCTGCATTTAATGAGAAGACATTTAATGGAAATAAGTGTAAAGTTCTGTACTTAAATGCAAAAAATAAATCAATATTGTAAGTTTGTAAAGCTATATTTATAAAGCTTACTTACCAAAACAACAACAACAACTATAATGACAACAACTAGCATTTACTGAGTTTATATTATGGGGCAGACACTCAACTGCATGCTTTATATATTATTTCAATTAATCTTCACAATAATCCCACACAGTAGGCATTCTTATTATCCTCATTTTATAGGTAGGAAAACTAAGTATTGGATAAGTTGAATAATTTGCCCAAGGTCAACTTGATTGCTGAGCCTAAATTTGTTTTTTTTTTCTTTCATAGTTTATTGTCAAGTTGGTTTCCATATAACATCCAGTGCTCATCCCAACAAGTGCCCTCCTCCATGCCCATCACCGCCCTTCCCCTGTCCCCCTCCCCTGTCAGCCCTCAGTTTGTTCTCAGTATTTGGGAGTCTCTCGTTGTTTGCCTCTCTCCTTCTCCCCAACTATTTTTCCCCTTTTCCTCTGCCATGGTCCTCTGTTAAGTTTCTCCTAATCCACTATAAGTGAAAACATATGGTATCTGTCTTTCTTTGACTTATTTCACTCAGCATAACACCCTCAAGGTCCATCCATGTTGTTACACATGGCCAGATTTCATTCTTTCTCATTGCCATGTAGTATTCCATCATATAGATAAACCACATCTTCTTGATCCATTTGTCCGTTGATGGACACTTAGGCTTTTTCCATGATTTGGCTATTGTTGAGAGTGCTGCTATGAACATTGGGGTACATGTGTTCCTATGCATCAGCACTCCTATATCCCTTGGGGAAATTCCTAGCAGTGCTATTGCTGGGTCATAGGGGAGTTCTATTGTTAATTTTTTGAGGAACCTCCACACTGCTTTCCAGAGGGGCTGCACCAGTTTACATTCCCACCAACAGTGTAGGAGGGTGCCCGTATCTCCACATCCTCGCCCGCATTTATAGTCTCCTGGTTGGTTCATTTTAGCCACTCTGACTGGCTTGAGGTGGTATCTCAGTATGGTTTTGATTTGTATTTCCCTTATGATGAGGGACTCAGCATCGTTTCGTGTATCTGTTGGTCATCTGGATGTCCTCTTTGGAGAAAATGTCTGTTCATGTCTTCTGCCCATTTCTTCACTGGATTATTTGTTTTCTGGGTGTGGAGTTTGTGAGTTCCTTATAGATTTTGGACACTAACCCTTTATATGCCTATGTCATTTGCAACTATCCTTTCCCATGCTTCCAGTTGCCCATTAGTTTGATTGATTGTTTCCTTTGCCGTGCAGAATCTTTTTATGCTGATGAGGTCCCAATAGTTCATTTTTGCTCTTGATTCCCTTGCCTTTGGGGATGTATCATGTAAGAAATTGCTGCAGTTGAGGTCAAGGAGGTTGTTTCCTGCTTTCTCCTCTAGGGTTTTGATGGTTTCCTGTCTCACATTCAGGTCCTTTATCCATTTTGAGTTTTTGTGTATGGTGTGAGAAAGTGATCTAGTTTCATTCTTCTGCATGTTGCTGTCCAGTTCTCCCAGCACCATCTGTTAAAGAGGCTGTCTTTTTTCATTGGATATTCTTTCCTGCTTTGTCAAAGATTAGTTGGCCATACATTTGTGGGTCCAATTCTGAGTTCTCTATTCTATTCCATTGGTCTATGTGTCTGTTTTTGTGCCAATACTATACTGTTTTGATGATTATAATAGCTTTATAGTAGAGGCTGAAGTCTGGGATTGCGATGCCTCCAATTTTGATTCTCTTTTTCAATATTACTTTGGCTATTTGGGGTCTTTTGTGGTTCCATATGAATTTTAGGATAGTTTGTCCTAGCTTTGAGAAGAATGCTGGTGCAATTTTGATTGGGATTGCATTGAATGTATAGATTGTTTTGGGTAGTAATGACTTTTAACAATATTTATTCTTCTGATCCATGAGCATGGAATGTTTCTCCATTTCTTTGTGTCTTCTTCAATTTCCTTCATAAGTTTTCTATAGTTTTCATCATACAGATCTCATATATCTTTTGTTAGGTTTATTCCTAGGTGTTTTATGGTCTTCTGTGCAATTGTGAATGGGATCAGTTTCTCGATTTCTCTTTCTGTTGTTTCATTATTGGTGTATAAAAATTCAACCGATTTCTGTACGTTGATTTTGTACCCTATGACTTTGCTGAGTTCATGAGTCAGTTCTAGTAGGCATCTGGTGGAGTCTGTCGGGTTTTCTATGTAGAATATTATGTTGTCTTGCTGAGCCTAAATTTGAAGCATAGTATATACTGTAGCAGATCAAGCACCCTTTAATATCTCAGTTATGATATATAGGAGTATTCTCTGGGCACCCAATTCCAAAATAATAATAACAATAATGAAAGTGAATTCTGAGCCCCTTTATCATGTCTTTTAGAGTAAAATGCTAATTAATCATACATGGGTAACTTTATGTGATCTTTTCTTTAAAATGAATAAGTTACGAACATTTTACTAAAATATCATTTATTTAGTGTGGTTCATGAGTTACATTTCCTTGATATATTTGATGAACAGAAAATTTCATATCATTAACAGTTTTAATGAAAAAAAAAAAAGACCCATGATAGAATATGTTATGATTTTGAGTAACCACTGTTATTACCTCTGCTTTGCGACCTTGACTTTTCCATCAGGTTGCTTGGCATCACTATCCATTGGTTCTTCTCTCCATGCAAGGATAAACATTTTCACTTGAGTCAACTAACATCAAAATATTTTTTTATCATTCCCACTAACAAATGAGATCTCTCCTTGGAGTTACAGTCATGGAACAAACCACATTTTATAGTAGCATTTAAAATCATCTTCCTGTGGTAATGTAGTCTTATTTTTTATCTTAATAAGTACCAAGCATTATAAATGTTGAACCTGGAAGGTACCTGGTTGGCTCAGTTTGTAAAGTGTCTGACTCTTGATTTTGGCTCAGGTCATGATTTCACAGTCCTGAGATAGAGCCCCCATCAGGCTCAGTGCTGGGCATGGAGTCTGCTTAAGATTCTCTCTCTCCCTCTCCCTCTGCTCCTCCACTGCGTGTGCTCTCTCTCTCTCTCTGTCCCTAATAAAAATAAAAATAAATGTTGAACCTGAGTTTTCTGTAGATATCTGTTTCTCCATTGTAAGTCTTGCATTGTGTTCCCACTTTTGAGCACATTTATGCTTCATTTACATAATAAAATAATTGTTTAAACATGACCTTGAAAGACAAGTTCAGAAAAATTGGCATATTTTATGTGACAGCATAACATGGAGTGAAAAAATATTTGGTATCATAAAACACAAACTACTAACTTTCAATGCCCCACTGAAATAAAGTATAAATATTGGGTCTTATATAAAAGTGACACCAAATATCCTGGTTATAAAGCCACAGAAAATGAAGTCAGTGTCAATAGGCCTAAAACTGAGACCTTTAAATTTTGTTCTCACAAGTCACTGATCCACAATAGCTCTGAAGCTTTCCACACCTTACTCTCTCCAGAATATAGAGACATCTACGGGTGCTGGGATTAATTATTTTGGGGTGTTTGTATTTCATTTTCCTTTCCTTGTCCTATGCAAAGCAGGTTTGGGCCAAGTTTGGAAGCTTTAGATATTTAAAAATAATCTGCCTCATGGCTTTCCTTCTCTAAAAAAGGTCTGGCCCAAGTAGCATAGAAGCCTGAGAGTAAGAAGACAGGGTTTCCTATACTGGATGGAGAATAGAGATCATAGGGCCCTTGAGTAGTGTTGATGACCCATTTCTGAGCAGTACCTCAGAGATGTGGCAAGACTCAGAGATGCTAGAGGAATAGTGTGCCTGTGAGACAGAACTGCATCCATTCACTCTTTCATTCAACAATATTTATTGAAACTTTCTGTGTGCCAAGCTCTGGTATTGACACTTGGGATATGTCACTATACAAGTGAAAACTCATGGCTTTGAGAAAAGCTGTCCCAGATGGAAAAGATAGATGATAAACGATGACCATCATAAATAAGTACATAGGATATCAAATGCAATACTGAATTTTCTTTTCAAAATAAGATCACAGGGTGCCTGGGTGGCTCAGTGGGTTAACTGGCTGGTTCTTGATTTTGGCTCAGGTCATGATCTCACAGATCATGGGTTCTAGCCCCACATAAAGCTCTGGGCTGTCAGCTTGGGATTGTCTCACTCCTCTCTCTATGTCCCTCCCCTCTCTCTCAAAATAAATAAATAAACATTTAAAAAATAAACAAGATCATAGAGATTAATAATTTTAAATAGAATCATCACACAAAGCCTGAGTGCTAGTATTTTTGAAAAGGTGAGATTTTAGTAAAAACTTGAAATAGGCAAGGGCTTAGGTATGGAGATATATGGAGAATGAGCAAACCAGGTAGAGGGGACATCTAGTTGAAAGGCCCCAAGGCAGGAATGTTCCCGACATTTTTGAGGAAGAGAGGGAGGCCTGTGTGGCAGAGGGGAGTGAATGTGTTTTTGCGGGAGAAAGCCTAGAAATAGCATTGACCTTAGCCATTATGAGGACTCTGGCTTTTATTCTGAGTGAAAAGGAGAGTTGCTCAAGGTTTCTGACCTGAGTAGAGACACAGCCTTTGTTTTCAGAGGCTCGCTCTAGATGGATATACACATGCAGGACTCAAGGGTAAAAGCCAATAAACCAGTTCAGAGCCAAAACCAGGGAGGATATGAAGGCAGCTTGCACCGTGTTTGTAACCAGAAGGCAGAAAATCATGGCTGGGTTGTGAAAATATGTGGAAGGTAGAGCCCACAGATTGTCTCATGGCTTGGATACGAGATGGGAGGGAAAGAACACAATCGAGAATGAGGAAGTAAGGACCTAAATTCCAACGGTCTAAGGGTCTAAGTATCAGGTTAAAAAAAAATCTAGTTTTATATGCAAATAGCAGTTCCTGAAAGAAACACATGGTTCAGAAAATGAAGACATCACTGGTAACTACAATAGACCGAAGATGAAAAGTCTCTCCTCAACTCTCTGGCTACCACAGAAATCCCCAAGATTTATACATGAGAGAGAGGAAGGGGTACTTCAAGAATTTAAGCTGCATTTTCCTTTAACCTGTTATACGTAAATTGTTCAAATAATACGTGCTTACACATATCGTGAGTGTGCAGCCCGGCAAACCCCGGAGGCATCCATTGGCCCCGTCTTCCGGTTACCAGTCTTGTTGAATATAACCAGTAACCGGACTTCTCAGACCACAGGTTGATTTTGTCTGTTTATAGAGAAGGTGCACCTTGTGGCTAGAACTCCTTTCACTCACCATGTTGTGAATCCACTCACATTGTTGCTCGTGGCTACAGCTTGTTCATTCCCTTTGCTGTGCTCGGCCCACAACTTTTTCCTTGAAAGACCAGACAGTAAACATTTTAGCCTTTGCAGGTCACATAGAGCCTCTGGTACATGTTCTTCTTCGTTGATGTTATGGTTGTTTGTTGTTGTTGTTGCTTTTACAACCATTTTATTTTATTATTTTATTTTATTTTATTTTTTTAGTGTTTATTTTTGAGAAAGAGAGACACTGTGTGAGCAAGAGAGGGTCAGAGAGACAGAGAATCTGAAGCAGGCTCCAGGCTCTGAGCTAGCTGTCAGCACAGAGCCCGACCCGGGGCTCGATCCCACAAACCATGAGATCATGACCTGAGCTGAAGTCGGCCGCTTAACCAACTGAGTCACTCATGCATTCTCAACCCTTTTAAAAATATAAAATCCATTCTTAGCTCAAGAGCCAGTAATAAACCAGGCACTGAGCTAGATGTGGCCAACAAGTCATAGTTTGTCAATCCCTGCTATAGAGTATTGCCGTGTGGGTGTACTACACCTTATTTATCCATTTTTTTATTTTCTAATTTTTAAAAATGTTTTATTTATTTCTGAGAGAGAGAGAGAGATAGCGTGAGCAGGGGAGGGTCAGAGAGAGAGGGAGATACAGAATCTGAAACAGGCTCCAGGCTCTGAGCTAGCTGTCAGCACAGAGCCTGTCGCGGGGCTCGAACCCATGAACCGTGAGATCATGACCTGAGCTGAAGTCCGACGCTTAACCGACTGAGCCACTCAGGTGTCCCCCTATTTATCCATTTGAATAGTTCCCAGTTTGGGGGTATTGGAACACTCCAGTGCAAGTCTTCTGGTGCACATGTGTATACACTGGGTCATGGGATGTAAGTATACGTGTGTGTGTGTCTGTGTGTCTGTGTTCAGTATAAGTCGGTGCTGCCAGTTTGTCAAAGAGGTTTACCAATTACACGACGAATACTTGATATTTTTCACCGTTTTAACTTTTCACCATTCTTGGAGATGTACAGTACAATCCTACTGTGTTTTTTAATCATTTTCTTAATGATTAATAAAGTTGGACATCTCAGTTTTATTGGCCATCTTGATATATATAAATTGAGTTAAAGTCAACAAAAACATGACAACTATTAAACACAGACTTGTGAAGTAAGATTATTTGATCGTATTATTCCAGCGGTCCTCATTTTACCTAGAATAAAGTCCAAACACCTTGTCTTGGATTGCAGAGCCTTACAGCGTCTTCCCCTGCCTACCTCTCTGACCTAATTTCATATCACTCTTGTTCTTGACCACAGATCTTCAGCTCTGGTGTTTTTAAAAATTTTTTCTTGAACATACCAGGCTTCTTCCTGCCCCAGGGCCTTTGCACATACGATGTCCTATGCTTGGAATCATCTTACCCTGATCTTCCTATGACTGACTCTTTTCATTCAGGTGGCAAAGTAAATGTGATCTGCTGTGAGAATCCTTGTACGTTCACCCTGTCTACCAATCTGTCAGTTGCTCTTCTTCCTATTCCTCTATAGTAATATTCTCCATAACATTTATTACTACTGGCAATTTCAGGGACTATGTCTGTCATACTCATTTTTATATTTCCAGCCCCTAGGGCAATAACTACACATTGTACGTTCTCATCTATGACGTCTGGTGCTCCCCACTATATATTAGGGAAATGCCTTCCCCCATTGTCCCAGTGCATAGCCACCTTTTTACAAAGCAGGATGGACTTGAAATGATGACTTCAGCAAATTATAGCTCCTCTAAAATCTGAGCCAGATTTTAGACAACAAAGAAAGAAATGCCAAAAAGCAATGAAGGCCTCGTCTTGAAAGATCATACAATATACAATAGGACTGTGGTTAGAGAGACTCTGACCAAATAGTCTGAGCTGGATTGACAGGATGGGGGCACGGATACAGGAAACGAGAAGCCGACAGAGGTGGGGAGCTGACAAGGAGAAAGCCCAGTGCATTCCCATCTGGAATACCTGGAAAAAAGCAGTGACAGGTCACTGGAAAGGAGGTCTCTGAAAGTCTGGTAAGTTCTCCAGAATGATTTCAAATCTAGAGTGAGTCCTCACCAAGCTGAGGTCCATTCTCTTGTGACCCCTGAGCTCAGAGTTCCATGAGATTCCACTTACATTTAAAGCAAATCAACCCTCCTTGGCAGTCACTTAAACAAATCAATATCCCTTATACGTAAAGGCAACATGTCTATAATACTATGGTAGTTTATGAGTGCATACTTAGCTGTCAGTTCAAATTAATATTGATTTATTGAACGTGAAATCACTTCGCTAATAAGCATTAATTGAACAATACCAGCTTCAAGCCAGGTATAGGAACTTTAAGACATAACTTTAACAGCCAAATAATGGAGTACAGCTGCAATATTTTTGTTTTCTGTTAGTCCTTCCCCTCCTGGCAGTCAGTGGGCACCTTGCGTTTCAGTGATAATCTGCAGTCCCCCGCAGTGAACACAGCAGCCTACACCTAATCAGGGGCAATCATAAGTAAGATTATTTTGCAGCATTTGGCTATAATTAGACCAGCTTTCTCTTTAGTGATTCATTAGCATGACACTTTGCTCTCAGCACCAACAAACCCCACCTAAATTCCCCCATGAGTAGAAGCAGAGTTGCAAACCAGAATGAGGACCACTGGTAACAAGAACAAGGAAAGGGGAAACCGAAAAGAATATTGCTTGGTTTCCCTTCATCCTCCAATTGTAAATTGCAAAGCAGACAAAGGCAACAGCCCGTCTGCCTGCATTGTTGAGCAATAACCTTCATCTGCTCAGCTCCCACAGGAGAGCTGGCTGACAGTTAGACTCTTGCCGCATGGCTAGACTTTCTCGTACAATTGTTCCCATCCCAGTTCTTCCTTTCTGTTTCAAGAAGAGATATATTGTATACATGAAATTCGTATGCCTTACTGTTTTCATCTGGCCATTGTCTCCTGTTGTCTTTAGTGCACGAGACATAGAAATGTTTTAACTCTCAATGGTACTGACTGCCACACAGGCAGTATTTACAGCCATTGTCATTCCAGTAAGGGAAAAGCGCTAGAGTTAGTAGGAAAGGAATATCTGATTATTTACTGATCAGATAAAGCAAATAAATAGTAATAGTATTTAATAAGCAATGAATAAGCCCTCAAGAGAAGACCTATCATAGGCGCTTAAAGCATTGTGGTAATTTCTGCATGGACCCTGTGCTCAAAGGATTACAGAAGCATACAGGAAGACACAATTGTCTGCACTCAACTCTCCTGAGGTCAAGAAACTTCTTCTCAGGCTGTAATATGAATACAAATAGCTTGGACATCTTGTGAAAATGCAGATTCTGATTCAGTAGTTCTTGAGTGAGGCCCAAGATTCTGCATTTCTCACAAGCCCCAGCGGATGCAAGGCTGTAAGTCAGAGATCACACCCAACACAGGTCTGGAGAAGTGCTATCCAATGGCAACACCATATGAGCCACATCATTAAGTTTCTAATACCCACGTTAAAAAAGGAAAAAGAAACAAGTGACGCTAATTTTAATACTACCTCCCATATTCAAAACGTCATTCCAACCTGTCAACAATATACAAAATGTTAACATAATAGTGTATGTATACATATGTGCACCAGAAGACTTGCACAAGAATGTTCTAATACCCCCCAAACTGGGAACTATCCAAATGGATAAATATGGTGTAGTATCACTTTCTTTTTTCAAACTATGACTTTGAAATCAGAGTGTACTTTACATTGCAGCTCATATTAATTTTCACTAGCCATATTCCAGAAGCTTAATAGCTACATGGGCCTAGTGGCTACCATATTGGACAATGCAAGAGTTTCCAGGGATGACCATAAACCCATATATCACTGAAGTCAGTATCTACCTGTTCCAATGAGCTCTCACACTATCACAGCATGCATTTGGCCATAATATCTCCCCTATGATTTTTCTTTTTAGAAAAAATTTTTATGTTTTTTAAATTTATTTTTGAGAGTCAGAGAGAGAGACAGTGCGAGCAGAGGCAGGGTCAGAGAGAGAGGGAGATACAGAATCCAAAGAGAGGCTCCAAGCTCTGAGCTGTCAGCACAGAGCCTGCGGTGGGACTCGAACCCACCAACTGTGAGATCATGACCTGAGCCGAAGTCGGACGCTTAACCGACTGAGCCACCCAGGCGCCCCTCCTCTATGGTTTTCTTTATCTGCCTGATCATTCCTAATTATAGTACATTTATTAGATGACAACAGCAGATTACATTGTAGTCACAAATGATGGTTTTGAATCCAGTCTGAACTATGTGACTTTGAGCAAGTTATTTATTTATTTATTTATTTAATTGAAAATGCTTATTTATTTTTGACAGAGAAAGACAGGGCATGAGCAAGAGAGGAGCAGAGAGAGAGAAGGAGACACAGAATCCAAAACAGCCTCCAGACTCTGATCTGTCAACACAGACCACGAAGCGGGGCTCGACCTCATGGAACATGAGACCATGGCTGAAGCCGAAGTCAGATGCTTAACCGACTGGTGACTTGCCCCTAGCACGTTATTTAATCCAAGTCTGTACAGATGTCATAAAATTAGGAAGATGATGTCTTGTAATATCATATACTTGCCTACATAACACATGCTCATTAAATTTTATTTGAAATTCAATATTCAGATTTAACCATGAAAAGTTGTTTAGTAGGTGTGGTAGACAAGTTTAACCAATCATTAGTACTCTTTTACCCTCATACTTGGAGGAATTAAGTTTTCAATTTGCTCGATATTGAAGGGCAGAGAAGGACCAGATCAGACATGCTAGGATGAGAAATAGCAGTAATGTGAGGGAAAGGAGAAATGGTTTGAAAAATAGGCCAACGGAGAAAAGTAACATGAAAAGAGATTCCATAGGAGAATTCTTTGAACAATAGGCTGAGCTGGACAGGGCTGAGGTTGTGTTTCCCAGAGCAGTGAGCAGAAAATAGGGGGAGTACACTAAATGGTATCACTTAGAATTAAAGTGCCATGTCATTTAATTTTGAAATCAAAGAAACTACATATTGTTATGGTGTATCACAGCTATTTATATTTAGATCAGTACATCTAAGTCCAGAGCAGGGAGGGACTACTGTCTAAGAGTCAGAGGAGAGGACTTTGGCAAATGGCATAGAAACCCACGGGGATTTTAATTACCTTTTCACAACCCCATCGCATTACAGAATGCAGAAACAACTCACTCTTCCGGGTGTCATGTGATCTATCTCTAGAGTCGGAAGTCACTATGTTAACACATTCCTGAAGAGGTCTACTTATTGTAACCAATAGTTTATTTAGTCTTTGGGGGTAAAACATACCAATACTAAAATTGCATTTCTGTTTTCCATTCATTTATTCTTATTCACTTAACATGATTTGAGGCATACTATGTAAAGAGTAAATAGCTTTGTCTCTACCACTGTGAGAAACTGCCTTTCCAAAAATTCTTCCATTCTTCACCATACTTCCACCTCCAAGAATTGTTATGGTACATAATTTCATGTTGTAGCCAAGTATCTCCTTACAACATTAGAAAGTTCAAATATTTATGTGCTATGTAATAAAACCTCATTATTTCTAACTTCACAAATTCAAAATCTATATGTATTCAGACTTGGCCTTAACCACCATTTGTTCTTATGGCATGTATTAAGTGCACACAAATGAAATCTACAGATTTAATCACACAATTTTAATTTATTTAAGCATTTTGGCCATATCAAATTTTACATAATAGATCCATTCATAAATAATCCTCTTCTCTCCATTAAATTCCAGTCTGGAAGAACCTCTCTTTCCCAGCATTCATTAATTATTAATTGTATGCATATATAACTCTCGGGCAGGAAATAAAATTTCATTTAAGACCCTCTATAAAAAAGACATACTATTCATTTAGGATGTCCCCTTTCCAATTGTGTTATTAGAGAAGTTTAGTCTTTTCTGAAATTTTTTTTCCCATCCAACATGGATTAGAAAGAAATCGCGTAAAAGTCTTCTGAAATGTATAATAAGTTGGCCATTGAAATTTACACAATAAAGACATGGTGTATTTCATGCATTGAATGACTATTCAGCTGGATTTGGAGATCTTGTGTCTTGTGCCTGAGGTTTCTTGACCTTTTCTTTTCTTTTCTTTTTTTATTTATATATATGAGAGAGAGAGAGAGAGAGCGCGAGAGCAGGGGAGGGCCAGAGAGAGAGGGAGGCACAGAATCTGAAACAGGCTCCAGACTCTGAGCTTTCAACACAGAGGCCAATGCAGGGCTCGAACCCACAAACTGTGAGATCATGACCTGAGCTGAAGTTGGATGCTTAACCAACTGAGCCACCCAGGCGCCCCATGACCTTTCCTTTTCTTACAGTTACAATGTCCTAAGAAAAGGAAAAAAAAAAAAAAAAAAAAACAAGGAACTAAATAAACTTTGTATATTTAGGGCTTTAGTGTCTATGCTAACCAAGAAACTACCCTGACTTGAAATCCCATTCCTTAAAAACCAGGCCTTTTTTTTTTAATGTTTATTTATTTTTGAGAGAGAGAGAGACAGACAGACAGACAGAAAGACAGACAAAGGGCGAGTAGGGGAGGGGCAGAGAAAGAGAGAAACACAGACTCTGAAGCAGGCTCCAGGCTCCAAGCTCTCAGCACAGAGCCCAATGCAGAGCTCCAACTCTGGAACCATGAGATCATGACCTGAGCTGAAATTGGATGCTCAACTGACTGAGCCACCCAGGTGCCCTCAAAACCAGGTCTTTTAAATAGGCTGGAGTCTATACTTGCCTGACTCATCTTGCTTTTGTTCGTAGGTATCTACATGCTTCTCTTCTAAATTTTTTGCTTGGTGGAAAATATCTGAGCAGATCTCATCACATTATGCATTTATTTTTGCGTGTGGATGTTTTTATCCAGTACAATGGGTCAGTATTATCATTGTTTTTCTATTTATGTGTCCAGTTCATGAGGGTTATAAATATCACTTTTCATCAAGGAGTCTGTTGTTTGGCTGCCCAGGGAGATCTCCAAGGTTAGGTGGCGTTTGTAGGATATTATTGCTTCCTTTGCTTCTGCTGTGGTTTAATGGGTTACATTTTAGAAGTTCACTCTTCTCTCACCTAAGGTATACACTATTAAATTATCTCATTTTAATTACCCTGTTCCTTTTTTCATCACATTGCCATCATTTCTCTTCATGCCCAATTTGTTAGCTACTGTCGCAGGAGAAAAAAAAAATTAAGCATGGCCTGGTCCTCCAGCACTGTTTTTGAGCCTCAGAATTGGATGGGTCCTGGCAATTTACTAATGAAGACTGGCTGATGACAAGTTACTTGATTGTGAATTTCGGAGCCTCCTGAAACAAGGTGAAAAAAAGCCCTAATTTTAATGTTTTAAAGAGATGAATGATTTCATCATGAATTGAGGTAGTTCTCAACAGAGGCAAAGAACTGACAGCCAGAAAGTCTTTGAAGGGCTGTTTCTGTTTATCTATGATATTTCCAATCCAGAGGATATTGTCACAAACCTTGTTACTACACTGTTACCTAATAATTTTAATTTTGATACAGTTATTTCTGACAATTGGACATGTAATATAAGCTATCTTATTTTCTAAATGTGTATTTATTTTTGAGAAAGCGCATGCAGCATAGGGGTGACAGGGAGATAGAAGACTGAAACCTGGCTCTGCACTGACAGCAGCAAGCCAGATGTGGGCTCAAACTCACGAACTGTGAGATCATGACCTGAGCTGAAGTCAGACGCTCAACTGACTGAGGCCTCGGTTCTCCTTAAGCTATTTTAGTATGGTATATTTGGATCATTTCTCTCACACATGCATAAATATTTTGTCTATTATTATTTCCCTCTCTTCTGTTACTTAGTTTTGATTTCATGAATATCTTTGTATTTCTGAGCAAGTATTTTTTTCCTAAACAAAAACAGATAAAATAAAAGTTAGTGTTTATTTTCCTATGTTATGGTGTAACCATTATAAGTAGATATCTGTAAAAATTAATTCTGAAGAAAAGTGAAAGTAAATGCCGTGAATTTGACAGATGGGGTTGGAATTTGGGCCCCACTGTTAGCTGTGTGATAATGCTAACTTTTCTTTGCTTCTGGAAGCTTTACCTTTCTCATCTGTGAAATGGGCCCACGCCCTTTTAGGCACAACTGCCTCTCCCAGCCTGAAAATCCAGGTGCCAGAAATATTAAGTTGCTCGCAGTTCTCCATACAAATAATGTTCTTTTTAACTTCCATGTCTGTGGGCTGTACCTTCTGCCTGGAATGTTCTCCTCCTCTCTCGTCACCAGGCCCCCTGGCTCAGTCCTATATATGTTGGAACTCAGCTGTCTCTTCCTGCAGGAAAGCTTCACTCTATGCTGGTGACACTCTCCCGTCCTGTTTATACCCCCAGGTGGGCAGTGCCTTCTCTGCATTCCCACCCCTCCAGCACCAGCACCATCATGGCACCTAACACAGTGCATTAAGAATGTGGTTTTTGTGGGGCACCTGGGTGGCTTAGTTGGTTGAGCGTCCGACTTTCGCTTAGGTCATGATCTCACGGTTCGTGGGTTTGAGTCCTGCGTCGGGCTCTGTGCTGACGGCTCAGGGCCTGGAGCCTGTTTCAGTCTGTGTCTCCCTCTCTCTCTGACCCTCCCCTGCTCACGCTGTCTCTCTCTCTCTCTCCTAGAAATAAATAAAACATTAAAAAATTAAAAAAAAAAAGAATATGGTTTTTGTGTTTATGCCTCTCAACACACTGAAAGCCACTTGAAACCTGAAACTGCCTGTGCCTTAGTCATCATTGTATCCCCTTTGTTTAGTCCAGTACTGTCACAAAGAAGGCACCTTACACTGGTGAGAAACATTACTCTCCTCCCTACCAGGGCTCCCAAATCTCCCTAGATTCGTGTAACTGTTGTGTTAAAATTATTCATTTTAGAATAAAGTGAAGTGTGTTCCATGGTTTCAGGGCGCACCATAACCAGAGTGCCCCACACATTTTATTTCTTTCTAGTTTACCATATTATCTATGCTGTGTGATCCTTGACAGCAAGAATTTTACCTTACTCATCCTGATAGCCTCAGAGCCCTATGGAAGACCTGGGATAGAATGGATCCTCAGCAAATGCAAAGGAATTGAAAACAAATAATTATTTGGGTGATAACTATTACCAGCTCTCTCTTTAAGGGAAGTTAAACCATGCTCTTGTTTGTAAATATCCAGCAATAGTTAACTGATAAAGCTGCTGAATTATCTCTATTATAAACGGACATCTCTGTATACATTTTAAGTCCATTGAATTCAAAAAGCAGTTATATTATTTTTTTCTGTGAAAACAAAGTATAGTGTTTTGATTGAACGTTAAAAATATTTCCCTCAATCTCCTAGCTTTCCCTGTTTAAATGCTATCTGGAGGCAGCCTTTAAAGTTATGAAAGGAACTTCAGATATGCTTTCAAAGATTAACTTCCAACTCAATGATCCATTGTGAGGTCTTATTGCTCAACATAATAATAGACTCTACCTTATCGGGTCATTTGTTAAAATCATACCACTTAATTTGGTGCGATGCCATTTGTAGTTATTATTCAGCCTCAGCCAGGCCTTTGGTATTGTTCATTGTTCCTCTTATTCACCCCTACTTAACTCTCTAGCTTATTCTTTGTGGCAGATAATCTGAACACTTTCCATTTATTTCAAATCCATAATTGCAGTTTAGAGCACTCATGCTCAGCTGCCTTTTCCTCCTACTTCAGTGATGCGGTCAGTGGCAACCAGTGTGGATGTCTGCCATTTGTAAACCTCTCTGACTTCACATTAATACCACCCGTGCCCACTCTCTATCCTGTCTCCCTGCAGCTCTTTCTCCACAGCCCCCTCCCCACCAAGCAACCATTTTACCTTTCTTCTTTCCAGCCACCTTTTTTAACAAACTTTCTATTTCAGCATTATATGTCGTTCTTTGGCTTACTCATTGAAAAAGTCATCAATGGCCCCTTTACTGGAATATAGGATGATCCTTTTCTTATTTTACATATCACACAGCTTTTCCGTTGCCTAGCTGTGGCACCAAATATGGCTTGGAGGTTTTTAGTCGATGATTTCTGCCACCGCCCCCTCGACCCTGATCAACCTACACAATACGATGAAATCTGAATAAAAATTATATTCTTTCAACATAAATGCAGTTTCAAGACTGATGTGCTACTAGCTTTCCTTCTTATACTCAAGTAACTTGTGCATAAAAATTCTGTATGTATTAGTGTTATGGTATTTGACATTACTGATTATCTACTTTCTTCTAGAAAATCTTCCTTGCCTCCAAAATGAAGCTCTTCTCTTTCTCCTCTTGCTTCAAAGCCTGCTCTTGCTCTCCCTCTTTACGTGGTTCTCTCTGCATCTGCTGATCCCCCATTAAAATTTTCTCTAAGAATCTGGCCTGGGCTCTTTGCTCCCTTGAGGTAACTTCATTCATTTCCTTGATTCTAGTTATCACTTTTATCTTAATCACTCCTATATCAAATCTGACCTCACTTTATTTTCAATTAACCCCTAAATACACATAAGAGATTATGTAAATACAGTGGTCCTTTAAACTCCTTTTAAGATAATTTATGGACTTAAGGTTTAATGACAAAAGCAAAGGCGGCCATTTTAGCGTGTAGCAGTGCTACCGGAGAACTTAATCTGATTCTTGTTTTTATTCAAGAGCTATTGATTTTGTATCTAAATATTCTTAAAATCTTTCACAAACACCTGATTTTTTTTTCTGTAATCCCTCACATAAAATAAAGAGGTCCACTTAAAGTGTGTGGACTAGCTAAAGTGTGTGGCATCTAATTTAATCCAGGACATGGTTAATACTGCCTATCTGCACTATTACCCATAATAATTAGGACTGAAAGGAACAGAGGTTTGAATCTGTTAAGGAATTCTTTCTTCCTTAAGTTTTCCTTAATTTCTAAAGAGGGAGCAGAGGGGTGCCTGGGTGGCTCAGCCAGTTAAGCATCCTATGTCAGCTCAGGTCATGATCTCACAGTCCGTGAGTTTCAGCCCCACATCAGGCTCTGTGCCAACTGCTCAGAGCCTGGAGCCTGCTTCAGATCCTCTATCTCCCTCTCTCTATGCCCTTCCCAACTCATGCTCTCTCTCTCAAAAATAAAATTTAAAAAACATTTAAAAATTAAAAAAAAATTTTTTAAATAAAGAGGGAGCAGATTTCCTGTTTCAAGGTGCTGATTCATTGCTTTGTGGGAATTTAATTAGCTACTATTTATCTCTTATACAAAAAACAAGCTTATTGACTGTGTTTGTGTGAAGATAGTGTAAAATAATAAAAACATCAATGATTACTATTATGATAGTTTATAATGCTACATGAAAGCACAGTACTGAGAGTGTTATGTATTTTCTTATTTAATCCTCGCAATAATCCAAATAGGTAGATACTATTATCATCCTCATTTGATAAATAGACACAGAGGTTCATGGACCACCAGTAACTTGCTGAAAGTCATATAGCTAGTAAGTGGTGAAGCCAAGATTTGAATTCGTAGCTGTCTAACTCCAAAACCTACCTTCTTACCTAGTGTGGTTTAAAGAACAGAATTGTGTGTCTAAATAGGCAATCAACTCACCTCTGCCACTCTCTAGCTGTGTTGTTTTGAGTAAATCACATAAACTCAATGGGCCTTAATGTGTACACACACAAACACATAATTAGAGTATGAACCAAGGTCCCCTATAGCTCCAAACATTTGCAAATTTTTGTTCTATCTTGACTTTAATTCTTAGAGTAGAATTTCAATAGCATAGATGTTTTATAAAGAAGAGCTGATGCTAAATGCAGAGTGAGGAATTGAAACATTTATGTTGTCATTGTATTTCAGTAACTCGAAATTCCACCCTGTCCTAGAAATTGTAATAAGTATCAGATGTACAATGGTGAGCAAATCAGGAAGAATCTTTAAAACGTATACTTGCTCTACTCCATCTTTTTTTATTATTATTTTTACATTTATCTATTTTTGAGAGACAGAGTGAAACAAAGTGCAAGCGGGGGAGGGACAGAGAGAGAAGGAGGAGACACAGAATCTGAAGCAAGTTCCAGGTTCTGAGCAAGCATTTAGTACAGAGCCCAAAGTGTGGCTCGAACCTACGAACCATGAGATCATGACCTGAGCCGAAGTCGGACACTTAACCAACTGAGCTACCCAGGTGCCCCACTACTCGATCTTAAAGGTTAAAACCCATAGGATGATGTACTGGTTAGTCTAGTGATATGTTAGCCATCAGCTGTACCCATCTTTCCTAGGTCACATGCTTGGGATTTCCCCCAAGTTTCAGTATTGAGTTTTTCATCATATCATCAAAATAAGGAAGGAAAATGAAGGGTGTCGTACCACAGTCATGTTTGGGTCATGTCTTCCTGAAAGCAGTGTTGACATAATCCTTCTTGTTAAATGAGGAGGAGTAATTTTCCTCCATCTTGCCTTGCTATATCTCAGTGTAAAGATACCTTTGGTCTTTGGGGCCAGCTTTTTCATGATGCATTTCCTACATATGATTAAAAATTATTAAAAGCTTGAAAATACATTGGGGTGCCTGAGTGGCTCAGGTCGGTTAAGTGTCCAACTTCAGCTCACCTCATGTTTTCATGGTTCTTGAGTTCAAGCCCTGTGTCAGGCTCTGTGCCTGCTTCAGATTCTGTGTCTCCCTCTTTCTCTACCCCTCCCCTGCTCACACCCTGTCTCCCTCTCTCTCTCCCAAAAATAAACATTAAAAAAATTGTTAAAGCTTAAAATGTATGTTGTGTAGTAAATTCATTCCTACAAAACAAATGTAAGCATTTTGAAGGAAAGTAATTTTGCAACTGCCATGCATTTTCCTTTTTATTTTCTCAAAAAAAATATTGCCTATGTTAAACATTATTTATAATATGCATGAAATCATCCAAATTTTCTAAATATAACATTTTTATTCCTCCAGTTTTTTACTACAGATAGAGGGAAGAAGCAAGAGATTCTTGCTCCATGAGGAAAGTAGTATAAACTCCAATGTTGTTCTTTTATAAAATACAAAACTATTAAACTTAGCACACTCGGGCCTAACATTAAGAGAAATGCGGAATAGCTAAAAAAAAATGATGCTTTTTAAAAAAAACTCATTAGAAAGCCAAGAATATGAAAGCTAAATGATAAACCTAAATGATAAAGAATTTCTAAGAAAGGAATCACATGGTTGTTTTCATCCGTGGGGCAATGGAGGAAAGAGAGATAAGGAGAAATCGCCCCAACTTTGCAAAACTTTCCTAACAGTGTGAGCGCTGGAATGAGAGAGTAGAAAAGTAAGGTCATGGAGATTGTCAAAATCTCCTCACCTCCCAGCTCCTCATGGGAATGTCCTGAGCCGCAGGAGGTATATGGAACTTTCCTCTGAGTCTAAGACAGCAGGCTGCCTGAGACTGGGAGCAGAGCAGAGGAACTGAGAGACTCTTCTACTCCAGGAAACTGGCAAGGGTCTGTGGTCATCTGTGCAGGGCCGGGTCTTGCTGAGGGCAGCAGTGGTCCAACAGCTTCAAACCTGCCCTGAGCTCTTAATCAAGTACACTGCAGAGACATACCGAAGGCGGGCGCACACAACGGGTATGCGGGGCACCTGAGTGGCTCAGTCGGTTAAGTGACAGACTTCAGCCAGGTCAGGATCTCGTGGTTCATGTGTTTGAGACCCGCATCGGTTCTGTGCTGACAGCTCAGAGCCTGTAGCCTGCTTCGGATTCTCTCTCTCTCTCTCTCTCTCTCTCTCCCCCCTCCCTGCCCCTCCCCCACTCACACTCTGTCTCTCTCTCTCTCAAAAAAATGAATAAACATTAAAAAAAAAAACCCACGGGTATGAGAGATCCTTCAAGGTGCAGAAATCTCCCCTGCGGTGGGCGGCCTCTCCAATCTCACCTCTGCAAGGTTTTGCCAGCCTTTAACTGCAAACCACTCTGAGCCCTACAACCATGGGTGAATTCTTGGTCAGCCCGAGAATTTCTTGGAATTTACACAAAGATGTTGGTGTATTAGTCATTTCGGGCTGCCATAACAAAATACCACAGATTGGCTGGTATAAACAACAGAAATTTATTCTCTAGCCGTCCTGGAGGCTAGAAGTTCAAGAACAAGATGTCGGCAGACTTGGTGGCTGGGGAGACAGCTACCTCCTCTCTGTGTCCTCATATGGCTTTTACTCCTGTGCAGGCAGGAAAGAATCTCTCCTTAGAGCCCCACACTTATGATCTCATAACCGTTGATCTCCTTAAAGGCCCCATCTCCAGATACAGGCACGTTGGGAGTTAGAACCTCAGTCTGTGAATTTTGAGGGGGACGCGATTGAGGCCATAACAGTTGGGGTGGCCCTTCTCCATCTCCTTCTTCCTGCAATTCCTCCCTTCTCTTTGCAGTGAGTGAAGTTGCCCCCGGCTCTTTCCCCTGGTCACCCAGAGAGTAAACTGATGAATTTTCTAAAGGAGCTGCAGCTTTCCAAGCAACCACCCCAAAAGCAAGAAAGTGACCCCACACCCCATTTTGACTCCCTCCAAAATCTTTCTGCCGTTTTTCACTCTCTAGAGCTTTTAGGCTGCCTTGTTCTTGTTGTCGTTGTTTCGTTTTGTTTATTATTCCATCCAGAGTTCTTGGACACCGATGAATATGTCTATGATTTTGTTAATACTACACTTTCTCTCTTCCTCTGGTTCAGTGGCTGGAAGTGGAGACAACGGCCGCTTCTCTGGTAGTGACATCCCTGCTTTATAAGCAGGGCACTATGTCCGTAGCCTCCAGTTATTTTTCTTGCCTCCCCTATGTGGGATCTCTGCCCTAGGAGCAAGCTGAGGCGAGGGCAAGAAAACCAGGGCCACCGCATCCTCAGTCAGCCATGCTTAGGACAGAGCTTCTGCTGTGTCTGTGGTGACTGGGCAGAGAAATGGAGGTCCTGATCTTCCAGCTGAATTTTCCTGAAACATAGTCTCTGCAACATGCTGTTGGGGCTCTTGAGAAGTTCTGGAAGCCTGCCCCTCCCAGAGAGTTACCATAACTGGGGGCTAGAGGCCATGGGAGCCCTGTATTCTTGGTCACACTCATCCAGAGTAGATGAGTCTCTACTTTGTCACATCGAACTATAGGAGGAGGAAAAGAAGTACAGGGTTCAAGGACCACAGATTCCCACTGTGCTGACCCAGATTTTAGTAAATTTTCTTGCATAATTGTTTCTCATTGGTCTGTGCCTTAGAAGAGTTTTCAGAGAGTTTAAATAACTATGAATTCTTTAAATAGAATTTTTACCAGTTACAATAGTTTCCCCGGAAAGCTGGCCTATGGACTTTCTCATGCCATCATTCTAGAAATGAATCTCTCACTGTCCATTTAAATCTCATAAATGGTTATTATTGTTTTATACTATCAATATGCACTGGCTTTACCTATTTTCTCTTACCTTTCATCCAGGAAGAGTTTATTTCTACTGACAAACACTCTTTTATATTTAATACAGTGCAAGTCTGCTGGTGACAACCATTCTTAGTTTTTGTTA
This sequence comes from Hyaena hyaena, assembly GCF_003009895.1. Lineage (NCBI taxonomy): Eukaryota > Metazoa > Chordata > Mammalia > Carnivora > Hyaenidae > Hyaena > Hyaena hyaena. Next base: position 77,506 of record NW_024080646.1, read on the forward strand.
ACCTTTATTTCATTATTTCTGTAGGGTATTTTAAAACTAAGCTAGCAAAGAATTGTTAGAATTACTTGTTTAAGAACTTTGACAATATCACAAATTGTCTTCTGAATTTTACTGTTTTTGCCAAGATACCAGCTGTCAGTCTGATTATTACAGTTTTACAGATTATTTGGCATTTTCTCTAATTTCCTTTAGGTGAGTTTTTTTTTTTGTTTGTTTGTTTCTGTTTTTGTGTGTTCATGTAGGTGTGGTCTTTTTTATTTTGTTCCTTCTTGGTTTATAGGGTTTCTTCTGAATTGACATCCTTTATCAGTTTCGGAAAATAACTTCTTCAAGTATTGCTTGTACCTCCTTTTCCAACACCATTTCCCCCCCAGAATTAGTATTTTTATATTTCAGATTCTCTAACTGTATTCCCTATACTCCTTACCTTTATTTTTTAGCATATTTTCCATTCTTTTGTTTCTCCTTTATTCTTGACACTTTTAATCATCCTTTCTTTTTACCTATTTTATCTTTATTTGTGTCTAATCTATTGTTAAATCAACTCCTCAACTACTGGGATCTTATTTATTTTATATTTTGATTTTAGAATCTCCATTATTTTTATAATTTTCAGTTCTCTGCCAAGTTCCAGTATTGTCCATTGTTTCTTTAAAAGTCCATGTTTGATTACTCCATTATCTGAATCCCCAACATTTATTTTTCTATTTTTTTCTTAGGGTTTTTTTTTTATCACATTGTCTTTTCTCCTTGTGTGCTTAGTATAGACATGTGTATGAGAAGCTGTAAAATAATTTGAAGGCTGGGAGAATGTTATCTGTATCTAGAGAAAGCTTACGTTTGCTTCTGCCAGATAGTCTGGCTACTAACAGTCACAGGTCATTTTATTTTTATTTATTTATTTTTGAAATAATATAGTTTATGGTCAAATTGGCTTCCATACAACACCCAGTGCTCATCCCAACTAGTGCCCCCTCCTCAATACCCATCACCTACAGTCACAGGTCATTTTAATCCCATCATAGGAATTGCAATTATTTGAAGCTGGGCTTTATAAGGTTAACAACTGATTTACTTCTTATTCACATTTACCAGTAAGATAAAATTTTTAGAGTCTCAATCTGAAGTCTTGTGCATTTACTCAAGCCCCACCCTTCCCCCACCCCATTTTTGGCAGACACTGAAGTACAGTGTTTTTTCTCCTACCCTAGAAGGCTTTAAAATTTCTGCTCGGCGCCTCCCTCTCTCAGCTGCTTTTTTTTTCCTTTGCAAAAACTTTTTGCAGAAAAGCTATCCCACGTGTCTCGCTTGCTTACCTATGTTTCCTTCTAAAAGGGCTCAAGACCCATAATTTCTCATGCTTTATGAGCTCTCTATTGTATTCAAGCAGATTATTTTCAGTTCCAGTCCGTCTTTTCCTGTGCTTAGCAGGAGGGTTAACGTGTCAGTCCTTACCAAAAACAGAAGCTCTGCAGTCTGTTTCCCAAAATGAACGTGGGCAATATTTTAGAAACTTAAAAATAAACAAACAAACAAAAATCAATGGCTCGTTAATACATGTATAATGAAATCTAAATATGCTATCATGTTCTAGAAGGCCGGCAAGACTTGGCTACAGCCTATTTCTTCAAACTTACCTTGACTAATCTCCCCTTAACTCATTGACTCCAAAAAGAGTTAACCTTTTTGTTCTTCCTTACACACCACACAACATTGTATTTATTGGAGTTTGTATTTATTGTTCACCTTGGAACATTTTTCCCAGAGCTTTACACATGATGAACTCCTACCCCTTTTTATCTTTGTTTAAATATTACTTCCTCAAAACAGCCTACTTTGTCCATCCAATTAATGAAGAACTTCCTCACTCAGTTACGCTCTATTACAACAAACCTTCTTGATTTGTCTTAGAGCGTTCACCACAATATGTAATTATCTGTTTTTTTCACTAAAATGTTATTTTTACAAGGACAGAACTTTGTGAGTCACCACTACTTTAGCATTATGAATAATGACTGACACATAGTAGCTATTTATTGTTTATTTAAACAAATGAATTATAGCCCATGACTGTAAGCAAATTCATTAACTTCTTCAGCACTCAGTTTTTCACATTTAATTTTAAAATGGGAGTAATTGTAAAGATAATGCCTAGCATACCCACGTACCTAATTAATTAAATAATAAACATGAAAATATCTAACACCTAGGAGACATTCAATAAACTGTTTTTCCTTCCTCTTCTTTTCCTTTTTCTTTCCCATGTAGTTTCTGACTGATTACAGCTAAGTAAGCATTATTTTGTCTTTTGGCATAACCTATTACCCTGGAGAATGTAGTACAGAATAGTTTCTGATGCAATAAAATTACAGGATGGGGAGATGGTATTCAAATTACCCTGAAAACATACAGGAATTTCCCCTGGTGCTTTTTGTATGATCTGGATTAAAAAAAAAAAAAAAAGTCTAAATGAAGTGAATAGTTCTCTGACTTGAGTTTGGCATTAATTTGTATATAGCAACATCAGAGAGATAGCAAAACACTTGCCTCTGCTGTGAATCCATTGCTACTGTCATGTCCAGCTCCCCAGTCACCACCTAATTAAGGCATTGCCTAGATTTTATGTCCTAGAAATGAGGTGGACAGAACTTATTTACTGCCAGACCCCTGGCTACCTGATGGTTAAATGGTCTGAGCATTCAGGCTGTTTATTAAGTATGATTTGACTATGATTTGTACTGTGTTAATGTTGAGACATCCTGTAACTTCAGTTCCCATGTATCCCATTATTTCTGTTCTTAGGTTTATAATGAACAAGCGTTTCACCAAGTAGATCTCATTAGCAGAGACATAGCAAAATTGGTAGATTTGTTCTATACTTCATTCCATGGGGGAACATAAGATGGCATCTGCAGAGGTTGACAGGCCTGTAGTCTGCTGCCATTGAGCTATAGAATAAAAAAAATGCATTCATAATAAATAAGCAATTTTAAATATTTCTTTCTTGATTCTGTATATCCATAATATATAAAGCCCGGTTCCAGGAAAAGTACTCCTCTTAAGAAAGAGTCAACTTATTCCTTCAAAGTTGTCTCTGCTCCCTGCATCTGGCATTAGGAATGAGAAATACTTACTTATTGGGATTTCACACCAAAATTCCATGCATTATGTTTTGTTTGTAGATAGCAGAGTGACGGCAAATTCTTTGTGCTTACATACTTTGTGACCCCATTAGAGAGAGCGTGCAGTATAAAAATATTCAATGTGTCATAAACACAGTCACTATTTCTAGCACATGCTGAAAATTACCAGTATCAGCAAGGATATGGAAACCTTCAAATTAAAGTCCCAAGATAAAACAGAGTAAATAACCACTCTTTCGCCATGAATGTGAGGCTATAAATGTATCAAAGGTGAAAACAGAATGGTGCACACTATGGAGGGTAATGTAACACGTCTTGAGAATTTCCTCTCATGTAGACACATTGCTTATCACATTTTCATTAGAACAACATGGCAATTAGAAATATTTGAAAACTACAGCTCTTGGAGGAAGATGTCCCTAATACTGTGAATTGATTTTGACATTATTAGCAGATTTATTCAGCTAAAGGTAAATGTTTCTTTTGGAGATGAAAGATATAATTTTTTAGCTTCATTAGTTCTCTCATAGGCACACAAAACTGACAAAATTGGATACCTTTGAAAGTTCATAATCATATAACTTGAGTTATTTTTTTTTTTTTCAAACAATCTCGTATTAATTATTGCTCTGTAGACTACACTTCATTTTCCCAGATGTTAGGTTGGCTTGTATTTTTGTCACAGTTGAGCAGATATTTATTTGTGAAGACTTTTGCTAACAATTTATCTCAGGAAAATTCTATTGTGTGTTTAGAATGTTTGGTGGACTTTTTAATAACCTGTAATTATTGAATCCCAAATAGTGGCTGAATTGTTTATATTTATCTTTCATTCCCTCATTCATTTATTTCTTCATTTCCTAATTCTTTTATAATAATGTTATCTGTCCTTTGAGCTTCTTTTTTAAAATTATTTTTAACATTTATTTATTTTTGAGAGACAGAGAGATAGAGCATGAGCAGAGGAGGGCAGAGAGAGAGGGAGATACAGAATCCCAAGTATGGTCTAAGCTCTGAGCTGTCAGCCCAGAGCCCGACGTGGGGTTTGAACTCACGAACCACGAGATCATGACCTGAGCTGAAGTTGGCTGCTTAGCTGACTGAGCCACCCAGGCACCCCTACCCTTTGAGTTTCTTATAACATATGTACATGGGGTTAAGACAGTCCTGGCAGATAATTAGAGCTTAGTAATATTAGTTATTATTATTTGTATTAATTTGCTTATAAATTAGTCAATAATTAGAATACATTATAAATAGGTAGATACTATGTATAAATGAAAAGTAAAACATAAATCCTCAAGCCCATGAAACGTCTATTTCATGGATGAACCAATTATTAAACAAAAAATGAATTTTGGATGAGAAGTTTTCCTATTAACAAAGCTAGCAAAACACATCAAAATATTAAGTCATTTCAAGTTATCTTGTTAGTAACATGTCTTCTTTTCTTAAAAACAAAGAATTTCATGATCTAGAAAATTTTTTAGAGTGGCTTTCAATCTCTCTAGTCTCTATAACCAAAAAGACTGTACTGAACGTTAGGAAAGCTAATTCCAGGTGGCCTTTAGATGTCTGTATGACCTTGGGTAGGTCACTTAAATTCACTAGGTCATGTAGAATGGGAGGCAAATATCTGGGAAGTGAAGCCCAGGGATTTGCAATTTTAAAATCTCCCAAGGCACTTCTGAAACACAGCCAGTCAAAATTAAGAAGATTGCTGGCCTGTCTTCCAATCTGCTTGCTCTTTAACAAAAACTTCAAAAGTAGGGGGATAAATGAATGATGTGATCCCTTTATTTTGTGCCCAAGTGCTAGCATGTAAAAGACACACATCTAGTTTTAAGATGATTTTCACTAATGCATTTCATCAAGTAGACATTATTTTGGATTCATAAAGGCCTCTATTAAAATGTAATCCATTCTGAGGCAATTCCATAGTTTAGTATGAATGATTTTACCATTTCATCCTTTTAATATCAAGCTAAAATTGGTAGAGTGTTAGATGTGGGAAGAGAGTGAAGTAATTTTCAGCTACTGGTGTAGTTGAGGTTTTTCAGAGGCAGTGTGACAGCCATGGGACAGAACTATAAATGCAGTAACTTTGTAGGTAGAGAAGAGATTTCAAGATTTGGGAAAGTGATGCCAATTAGGAGACGGGGATGCAGAATTCCAGAATTCACTCCATCATTGTCCCACAAGTGTTCTTTGAATTCTACTTTCAGCCAAGCATTTATGCAAGCCATCAAGATTACACAGCCTAAAAGTGATTACACCTTACTCTCCAGTGATTGTTTATGTACTTAATAATTTTGCCTGGGATCATGACAGTTTTTCAGTCCCACTAATAACTATCTTACCTCTGCAATCTGATTTATGGGTCTGACTAATTTATTCCAACATTTAGTTTCAGTATGCCTCCTTCAAGATGTTCACCAAATCACACAAATATCCATGCTTATTTATTGTCTCTATTTTTTCTTTGAATCAACTTATTGTTTATACCTAAAGACATTTATGTAAAAGGTAAAGTTAAAATCAGTACCATAAGTGGAAAATTAACACTATCTGCCATCAATGTATGATAACCATGAAAATAAATGCAATAGAGACAAAGCAGTTTTGTTGACACTTAGTTGTGCTGTCCTACTTAACTGCAGTTCCTGATCAAGGCTCAAAGATGCCTTTCACTGTCAATAAAAGGTTTCAGCAATCATTAGAAAGCTATTAAGGATGTTTTTTCAGCACATTGTTGCTTTCTCCCTAACCCAAAGTATCCAAAGAAATAGTATCTATTTGTTAATGTTAATTTAGTAACACATTTTGCACAATATAAACAACATTGGGCTTAGAAAATGCAGACATTTCTTCGCAGAGCCCAAACAACAAAATATTGACAATAAAAATACATTCACATATATGGAAAATCCCAAAGAATTAACAATGACAAAAAAGACACTTGGAGTTAATAAGTGATTATAGCTAGGTCGCAGGATACAAAGCTTATATACAAAAGTCAACTGCTTTCCTATATGTTTGCAGTGAGCAATTGGAATTTGAAATTTAAAACAGAGGGGCACCTGGGTGGCTTAGTTGGTTAAGCATCTTGCTTCTGCTCAGGATGCGATTTCACAGCTTGTGAACTTGAATCCTGCATCTGGCTCTGTGCTGACAGCTCAGCACCTGTAGCCTGCTTCAGATTCTCTGTGTGTGTGTGTGTCTCTCTCTGCCCCTCCCCCACTCTCTCTCTCTCTCAAAAATAAATAAATATTTAAAAAATCAAATTTAAAACAGAATATCATTTACATTAGTATACCAAATAAGATTGACTTGTGTGTCAATTGTTGGAACCTAAAACAAGATTTTCCAAAGAAATAACATTCCCAGCGTGTTTAAATTCCCATTCCTGTCTACAAAAGCTTTTCTTTTATTTAATTTTTTTTTGTTTTTTCTGAGAGAAAGAGATAGTGTGAGCAGGGGAGGGTCAGAGAGTGAGGGAGATACAGAATCTGAAGCAGACTCCAGGCTCTGAGCTGGATGTCAGCACAGAGCCCAACGCAGGGCTCGAACCCACAAACCGTGAGATCATGACCTGAGCCGAAGTCAGACCCTTAACCAACTGAGCCACCCAGGTGCCCCTACAAAAGCTTTTCAACTCAGTGTGTAGCTGGACATGTATACTCATACTGCTAAATAAGGTAAAATGCTCGGTCCATTAATTATTAGACCTTTCTATTCCTTTCTCATAAAAGTATGGACTGTACAATTTCTGTGTTTTTTTTTTTTTATGTTTTTTCAGAAAGAAATAGGGCAAAGATTCCAGAATGATGGGACACAAAGGGAACCTCCCTGAGAAATAATAGTATCTTAGACCCAGAAAAGGTGATGGTTTTTAGGGGAAGACTTCATTTGGGGGTAAATCTCTGGTGATTACATACTTGGATGTTGGGAGGGTATTTATGTGTGGGTTTGGTAAGTTTTTATTTTTCTTTTGATAAGAGATTCTAATTAATGTCAGTATTCTTAAAAAAAGAGAATCATAATTATAGTCCATATTTAATGGTTGCTTCTTATGTGCCAGAAACTAAACTAAAAACTTCATATGGATTGTCCAGTTCATCTACAAAACAACCCAAAAAGTACTATGATTATCCCCTTTTACAGAAGTTTTAAGCTTAGACAGCTTAAGTAACTTGCCCCAAATCACAGTGATGATGCCTGGATTTAAATCAATTTAGTCTAATAATAGAGCTCAAAAATCTGAATATGCTCTATATTTCTTAAGAAAATGGCTCAAGTAAAGGGAGAGAAGTTTAAAATTTGGCCTTGCGGGGCTGTGTCCATGACCATATAATGTGACCAGAAAACAAAATAATTTTGGGTTTCAGATAACTCAGATTGTGAAATACTTTGCTTACCAGAGGAATCCAAATAACCATCCAAAAGCCAAAACGAGGGGTTTATTGGCCAGAAAATTGTGCATAGACACCCCAGTTTTAATTCTAAGAGCTGAAAGGGAAGCAAAAAAATAGTTCTCCAAATTGACTTGAACATAGTAATTGTTTTCCAGGTCACATCCACAGAGGCTTTCACTTGTATCAAGTGAACCTTGGCTGAAATAATACTTTGTTTCCTGTTTGATTCTTTTGTAATGAGCCTGTACTGAATACTGGAAAGAATGTTGTGAAGGGAAGACCCGCCAATAGCAGAGAACAGGGTAAATGACTTATCTAGGCCTTAGCCTCTTGAATCTCAGATCTGGAGAGCATTCTGATCAATGCAAAGCACAGAGGTGTGGGTCGGGCATTGAACTACTTTGCTAACTGTCCCTCAGGGGGAAATAGTGGGCTGAGCTAGCTATAGCGGAGGCAGGGGGCGCAGGGAGAGACCCAAAGGGAGTCTGCCCAGAAGAAATCACACCCTGGCTGTAGAACCTGACTTGTAAGGAAGGCAGCAGCGCAAAAGCAGTTCGAGCCCCGTAAGCTTCTAGAACTCAGCTCTAAGCATCTGTGATCTGCCTCCTGAACAGTTGTATCTCACTATAGGAAGGAGGATGAAACAGCTGCACATGTTGTCTCCAGTGCTGTAAACCTGTCATCAGCCCTGCATTGTTTACATATGGCTACAAGGTCTTTAAGCCCAGGATCCCTTAGCTATACAGCAGGGACAGATATTTACATGACAGCTGTGTCAATTGGAAGCAGCTCTGTGAGCTTGTTTGTTTCACTAAAGCCTCAGTCACCACCACCTCCACCTCCCCCACTGCCCCAAAGACACAAATCTAATTCTTCCCCCCTTTTTAAAATGAGCTCCATGTTAATAATAGAACTGCAGTGCAGATGCTCAAAATGGAAATAGCTGGCATTTCCCTAACAAGACTCATAATTCTGCTAGAAATAATGGATTTCAAGTGAAATAGCTCGAGTCCAAGAAGAGTGGTTATAATTCATGACCAGACGCCCAAATGAAATCAAAATCTGGGAAACATGCAAAGTGCTAATTTTCTACATCAGTGGAATTTATCAAGTTCCTACTGATTAATTTGAACAGTGGTTTGGTTGTTCAATTGATAGAGCTTTGTTTGCTTTGCAAAGGCATCTGAATGACACGGATTCAAATATTATTGCAACTTCCTAGTTTTGTGAAAAGCTTTTGAAACTGTAAACCAAAACCCTCTGAAGCACAAGTGGCTGATATTAAGTGTTTTTATTTTAATTTTTATTATCCTTTACTGTTTGTGGGCAAGACTCCTATTTACTTTGCCAGTGAGGTAAACAGCAATACATCTTTGGAGAACAATTACCATGCAATTCTCAAGGAAACAGAGCTTAATTCATTTCTGTTGCTTTAGTTTATTATTAGCTTTTCCAAAGAAAGTACTTATAATATGATAATGACTATTTACAATTAGCTTGGCTGAAAAATAAACCATTCCTTAAATGCTTACAAATAGTTCAGCATCGATAATATGCCCTGTAATCTCGTTTCCCTTATCTTACAATGTGAAATAGAAAAACAGTCTCTGGTTGTGGTAGGTTGAATAATGACCCCTGTCTCCCACACAGGGATGTGCATGCCCTCATCCCGGAACCTGCAAATGTTACTTTATATGGCAAGAGAGACATTGCAGATGTGATTAGGTAAAGGATCTTGAGATGAGAAAATTACCCTGAATTATTTGGGAAGGCCCTGTGTCGTCACAGAGGTTTTTGTAACAGGGAGGCAAGAGATCAGACAGATAGAAGGCTACAGGACGAAGAAAGCAGTTTTGAAAATGCCACATTGCTGACTTTGAAAAAGAAGAGGTCACGAGTCAAGGAAGGCAGCTTTATGAGCTGGAAAAGGTGAAGAAAGGGTTTCCCCTTGTTAAAAATAAGACAACAGGCCCCAAATGGAGTTGCTTAAGCTAAGTCCCTTGTCACCAAACTGAGACTCACTTTAATTACAAATTCAGCTCTCCCGGAAATGGAATCTTAAACCAGTCAATCAGGAATTGCCTACTCAGCACTAGTTAAGCAACCTGATAGACCCCTGCTCTCCCCTGAATGGAAAGTAACCTTGCAATAACCAACCAGCTTTTTTTTTTTTTTTTTTTTTTTTTTGCCTAGTCTAACTTCCTAGTTCCTATTCCCTTTGGCCTGTAAATGTCTCACTGTGTGCAGCCCCTTGGAGTTCCTATCTGTGATAGACTGGATGCTGAGTGATTCATGAATCCTAAAATAAAGGAAATAAGATCTTTAGAATGTACTCACATAAATATATGGTTTTAAGACTCCAAAGCCTTTAAAGGGAGTGCAGCTCTGTCTACACATTGGTTTCAGCCTAGTGAAACCCATTTCATTTTCAGAGGAGTAAGATAATAAAGTTGTGTTGCTTTAAGCAACTAAGTTTGAGATAATTTGTTTCAGCAGCAAGAAGAGGCTAATACAGTGGCATTAACCTGAATACTTATAGCAATTAATGCCTTTAGATAAGTAGATGGAGTGAATGTTTCATTTGAAATGGAAAATATTGACTAAGATTAATATATTCAATTAACTTAAGGTATAAGATTTCTAGTCATTTTAAAGTGAAACCCATTCTCCTACTCTGGAGCCCTATTAGGGGATCTGAGATTGTGTGAACTTGAACATGGGTGGACCCAGAAGAAACATGGTGCTTTGGAGTACCCAAAGGGTACTGAAAGGACCAAGATAATAAATGAGAAATAAATAAATATATATAATTATATATATATAATTTTATTCATAAAATTATGAATAGGTGCTACACAACTCATGTCCTATCATTATCATTCATAAAATTAGCAATTTCAAATTGCTAATTAATGCTCAGGTTTCTCTAAGTCTTTAAAAAATCCTATATATCAATACACTAAACCCCTATTTGTTACCTTGTAAAACATAGAAGAGAAATTTCCCAAAAAGGCAGGAGCCTGGAACATGAGTTTTGAAGTCAGCAAACACTCAGGTTCAAATCTCAGTCCCATTCACTAACTCTGTGACCTCAGAAAAGTGACCAGATCTCTCTGAGCCTTAGTTTACCCTCTGTAAATTGGAAAGGATGCCTTCCTATTGGTTTACTGTGGAGATAAATGAGATCAAGAGTGTGTGCAGAGATTGTCTATAATTATCTGTAATATGGCATCATCTTTATTATTGGCACATTCCACACACCTCATCTCAGAAAGTCCTGTCAATCCGTGAGGGCTAAGGATTTAACTTGACGCCCAAATCCTACACTAAAGTTTCCAGAGGAAGAAGACTTATCTAGCTGAGAAAACGTGTCCCTTCTCTGCCGTGAAAACCAGGAATGGACCACGTGAAGGCCAGAAGAGCTGTCTTTTTTCTCTCCATGGCATCCATGCCTACACCTCTTACTTCTTTTTCTATTATTTGCTGTAGAAATATTCTTTTCTGGAAGGCATGGTTTAAAATGATGACAGCTTTAGGAAGCTTGCAAAAGACTGGAATTTTGGACAAAAGAAAATCTCTAGGCTTCACCATTCTATCGAGAAGGTGGGTTAGAAAGCACAGCAAATCCTATCTGATTATTGTTCCTTGGCTCATTCACATATACTTCTAAACTAGAAAATAATTAGCTAGTCATTCACTGATGCTTTTTCTCCTAATCATCTATAACTAGGGGCCAAAAAAGACTTGAATGTAGAATTTGTGGAATCTACTAATTAATGGCATTTAGTTTTCATTGAGCTTGTTTTCAGAATGGGTTGGGATTGGTCATGGTGAAAAGAACAATGAATCACAGATGAAGAACCCCACCGTATAATCTTACTTCTGCCATATTATCTACGTAGAAACTCTGTGTATATAAATCTCTAGTTTCTTCAGTCACAAAGTTAACATAAAACTACCCCCAATTCCAAATTATATTTGCAAAAATGCCTAGGATACAGTGTATGCACTTTTCAGAGTATTTTCTCTACTTTTACTTCTAGAATGAAGAGTGCAGACTTTAGTCCACAAACAGATATATAAGATACATAATGTAGATTTAGTAATTTTCTTTTTTTTTTTAATTTTTAAATGTTTTTTTTATTTATTTCTAAGAGAGAGAGAGAGCGTGAGCAAGGGAGGATCAGAGAGAGAGGGAGTCACAGACTCTGAAACAGGCTCCAGGCTCTGAGCTGGCAGTCAGCACAGAGCCCGATGCGGGGCTCGAACCCACGAACCGTGAGATCATGACCTGAGCGAAAGTCGGACGCTTAACCGACTAAGCACCCGGGCGCCCCAGTAGTTTTCTATTCAATGTTAAACTCAGAGTTTTCTGTTCCCTCTAGGTGGTAGAAATTGCCATCTGAGTCCATCCTCCAGGATTGCTTCAGAAGCAATGGAAACTGTTCCCCTTGAGGTGCCTGGGTGGCTCAGTCAGTTAAGTGTCCAACGTCAGCTCAGGTCATGATCTCACAGGTTGTGAGTTCAAGCCCCACATCAGGCTCTGGGTGGACAGCCCAGACCCTGGAGCCTGCTTCCAGTGCTGTTTCTCCCTCTCTTTCAGCCCCTCCCCTGCCCACGCTCTGTCTCTCTCTCTCTCTCTGTCTCTCTCTCTCTCTCAAAAATAAATAACTGTTAAAAACTAAAAACAAAACAAAACAAAACACCAACAAACAAACAAAACAAAACAAAAAACTGCTCCTGGGAATGTAACTGCCAGAGTTTCAATCCTGGCTCCACCAGCAATTACCTCTAAGACCCTGGGCAAGTAATTATACTCTTCTGTGCCTCAGTATATTCATCTGTAAAGTGAGTTTGATAGCAGTAACTCCATTATAGAGTTTTGTGAAAATCAAGCCAATTAAAACATGGAAAACACATAATGGGATTGACACAAGGCCAGCCCTTTAATACATGCTAGCTAGTTTTGTTTATCATTACTGTGTAATCCTCCCAAGTTGGCTGAAAATTGGGGTGGGGTGGGCATGTGCAGGTCTGCATCTCAGATGCTGATTCTGCACATGGACCTGAATTTTGCTTGTGGGTTTTATGAATTCTGTCATTCCTCATGTCACCCAGCCAGCCTCGCATCTGGGGCCTGTGTGCTTTCCCTGCCTCTCATACACACCCGCAAGTAGATCAGAGGGATTCACTGAGGCTGCCTGAGGCCTTGTGTGTCCCAGCAAGTCATGCAGCCATTTTCCCTGCAAGAGCTTCCTATGCTTTTAGAGCTCCCCCCAGATTCTGCTAATATCCATCTTTCCAGATCACCCCAGAGCTAAAGGTCAGAAGGTATTTTCCAATGTTGTCTTGAAGAAGCCTTATTATGTGTGCATTTAGACCTTCAATCAATCTGAAATTGATTGTTGAATGTACTATGAGGTAGCGGGTAGAGATTAACTTTTTTAAAATATGGATATCGAACTGACTCAGCCTTATTTAGGAAAGAAAGCCATCTCCCTACTGCAGTGCAATGTAGCTATTGTAATAAATCAACTAACCATATACATGTGGACTTTCTATTTTATTTCTCCTCTATTAATCTATTTGTCTAAACTTGCACTAATACCACACTATTTTAATTGCTACCATTGTGTGGAAAATCTGATTACCTGGTAGCATAAGTCCTCTAGATCCTTCTTTGATAGTCCTGGACCATTCTTAGGCCTTAGTATTTTCCACATATAGTTTAGAAAAAACTTGCCAGTTTACACACACACACACACACACACACACACACACACATATACACACACCACAAAACTACTGAGAGTTTGGTTAGAATTTACTGAATCCATAAATTAAGCTGAAATATATCTTTACAATACTGAATATAACCATAAACATTATATTCCCTTCATTGACTTGGGTCTTTAAAACCTCTGTATAACTTCTGTTGAGTTGTTTTCATTGAATTTATTCCATTTTATTTATTTCATTTTAATTATTCCTTTATTTATACTAGATGTTTTTGGCGCTGTGTAAAATGTTAACATTTTATTTTCTATTGTATTGTTGCTTACATATAGAAGTACAATTTAATTGTATAATGCCTTGTATTTAGTAGCCTTACTAAAACCATTTATTAATTCTAACAGTTGCCTGTAGATTCCATTTGCATTTTCTATGTACACAATCATGTCATTTGCAATTAATGAGCATTGTAGGCCCTCCTTTTTAATCTTGGTGCCTTTTATTCCAATTTTTTGCCTTATTGCACTGATTAGGAATGCTAGTACAATGTAACATTCAAGATATGTTTTGACATCATCTTCTAGTTCACTAATCTTGTCTTTCACTATGTCTGCTGCTGTTAATTCATCTGATTAATTTTAGATTTTTTTTTCTGGTCTGGAATTTCTACATGATTTTAAGATTTCAATTCTCTGATGAGATTATCTTTTCATCTATTTTTCTATCTTGTCCTCTGTTTTCCTAAACATTAACTATACTTCTTTAACATCTTTGTGTGCTAACTTTAATATCTGGATACGTGTGAGCCTCTTTATTTTTCTCTTGGCTATTTGGTCCCATCTCTTGGCAATTCTAATAATTTTTTACGTAGAATAATAGGCGTTTCATATTAAATAGCTACAGTGGCTATGAATGACACTACCTTTTTCCAAACAGGAATAAGTTTCCATTCTCAACAGGTGGGATAAGGGAGCTAATCACCTTCATCTAAGCAAGAAACAGTTAAACTGGTTGGCAGTTTTGGTAATAATACATTTACACTTTGTTCACCCCCCTTCATGTGTCATAGCCCTCCATGGCTTTCAAATAAGAGCCTCGTGCGCTTATTGATGTCCTTCCCTGTGACAGGTTCTGAACTCTAACGTTTGTTTGGCAAAGACAAGAGTAAGAAAATTCCACTCTGTTTCTCAGAGCTCTGTGGCTTAGCTTTTTATTCGTCTATACTGTGCACCTTCAGAATTCAGCAAGTGACTTGAGGGAAGAAGCAACTGTCAGAAGTTGGAGGCCACTCAACTCTCCAATTTTTTCTCCTCCCCCCATGAGCTCTTTAGGAGCCTTCATGGTTTCTCACTCCCCAAGAAGAAGTTTCTACCCAAATGGATCTTAGACGCTGTTTCTATCCCACACTCAGAATGGCAAGTGCCTACCCAAGGAAAACTGACTACAGATTGCAGTTCTCTTTATGAAATCTTAATTCCCCTCTCCTCCTTGCTTAGGCAACTAACACATTTCAAAATATGAGTTTTATATTATATATAGCTTTCCTGGTTGTCTTTAACGTGGACACTGGCCTGCAACAAACTACCATGTCTAACCAGGAAATAGAAACTTCTATGCATTTTGAGAACTACTCCTTAGACCCATCTGAGAGAATAACTCTTTTGTAAAATATGAGGCATTGGAGGGGGTGTGGCAGGTGCCTGAGTGGCTCAGTTGGTTGGGCATTCGACTTTGGCTCAAGTCATGATTTCATGGTTTGTGAGTTCGAGCCCTGTGTCAGACTCTATGCTAACAGCTCAGATCCTGGTTCAGGTTCTGTGTCTCCCTCTCTCTGTTTCTACCCCCACTCGTGCTCTGTCTCTCTCCCTCTCAGAGAGAAATAAAACTTTTTTTTTTTAATTTAAAGAAAGGAGGCATGGGGCAAGATACATCCTATGGACCGGTGACAAGGGTGACAGAACCCCAAACTCGAAGACTAAAGAGGAGTGTCTACCATGGCAGCTGGCCACCGTGAATGATTGCTCTAGATTTATACCCAGCTGATTTTTGTGTGAAGCCTTGCTTTTAGTGACATATTTCAATGTCCATATAAAAAGCTTCTGTGGGGATTAGACCAAAATCTACCTTGTTTTCTCCTTTCTCTACTGTCCGTTAAGAAAGTGTGACTCCAAACATATGCTCCATTGTGATTTGAAATGGCTAAACAGTTCATATGGGGCACAGCCCTCAAATTTATAGAAGTTACTAATTAAAATGACCTAATGCTGTTGATCCCACACCTATTTTTTTCTAGAAGTCATTTAGCATCACACACTTCACCCCATCGTATTACCTCCTCCCAAATTCTTCTCTGGGTCAGATTTTGAAGGTCTCAGACAATATGAAGATGTATTATGCCATCTTTTCAAGTCACAGTCTGATGAGATAATCTGTTTTTTTTACTTAAAAATTTTTTTTGAGAGAGAGAGAGAAAGAAAGTGTGAGCAGGGGAGGGGGAGAGGGAATGGGAGAGAGAGACTCTTAAGCAGACTCCATGCCCAGGGAGGAACCTGAATAGGGGCTTCATCTCAGGACCATGTATGACCTCAGCCAAGATCTAGAGATAGAGCCTTAACTAACTGAGGCACCCAGGAACTCTGAGGTAATCTGTTTTTATGCATAATCCTTTCCTTAACTTTGGCGATTTTAATATTGTATTTTTTGTGTTCTGTGTCCCACGTGGTGTTATCAAATTCTGACTGGCAGGGACATTGACTGATGCTGACTATACACATAGGCTGGCTGTCCAAAGCAATTCCCATATAGTCCTTTCCCATAGCATTATATCTTGGCACTGTGCTAGCAAGTAAAAAGTAGATTTATAATGCCTATTAATGTCATTTGAGAGAGAAGCCAGTGTCCATGCAAATGAGGGATTAATGCTGATCCCTAAATGAAGTGTTGGTGCAGCCAAATGCTGTGACAGCATTGCCTTGCAGCCTATTTAAAAGGCATTTGCATCATGATATGATAAATTCCCCCCACACTGGGCTATGCAACCTCTCTGAAACAGGAGAGGCCATTCATCCAAAAAGATAGAGCCATTGGGGAACCTGAACACATTTTGTTTGACTTCTAAGAGAAAAATCTACCCAATTTCATGTGTATTTTAAAAGCAGGAATTTGGCCTCTATCGCTAGCAGTGAGATAAGTCAGTGTTTAACTTCCGTATGTAGGTGACTTTGGCAATGACCAGTGGAATGACGACATCTTTCACTTTCTGGGTTGTGCTGTAAAGACTTTGCTATAAGCATAGTCCCTTGAGATTTTTGAAAACATGAAAACAAATTGCAGCATACAGGAAATTTGCTATTGCAATAGGTAGAAAAGTGAGTCTCTCTGGCCAGAATATTGTTTAGGAGTATTGGATTTATATAAACAAGTAGGTCAATATGATTGGCCTCATCAAAGTAACAAGCTTCATTTTGCATTCATTTTTTGTGATCGGTTGTGGTAATTTAGAAGCATATATATATTAGACTAGTTACTTCAAAGTGTCAAATGTAATTATCACTTAGTGATTTTTCACTTTTAAGGGTCACAAAGAATACCTAGGACCTGGAGTAATTTGTTCTCATCACAGTTGGCATTTTGCTTTGAGACTCTGCTGTGCTTTTATGATGAGATAAAAGGTAGCAAATGCGTCTCTTCTTCCCAACTTCCCACCCTTTGCCTCCTCGATGCTTGCCAAGGATACCCTGTACAGTCTTTTCTGGTAATCCAAGGCAAATACAGATCTAAGAACCTGTCTCAACTGACCCTCTAATTATGATGTTTAGTTTGCTCATAAACTGTCTTTACAACACAAATAAGAAACACAAAGGCTTTTCTACATGACCTATATTTAATCCACATTTTTGAATTTATGTATTGTACTTCTAATCTGTAAAGCAGTTATCTGCTATTATAATTTAAATATAAATATGAATTAATTCAACCAGAGACCCACACTCTCTTCGAAGGCAAAGTAACTTGATGAGTAAATACATATTAGCATGCCTTAAAACTGCACATTATTGACCTGGGAGACAACAAGGAGCTATAATGACTGATTATGTAAATCCTCAGTTGCAGATTGTCACCTTATTCCATAATGTCATTAATTTACATTAATGTCAGTCTTTCCTTCCCAGGCACCTATTAATTAGCTGTTCCTTGACACATATTCTAATGTAGACTTTTTGTGAGTCATTAAAGTCCTTTGTGTGGAGACCTCCTTGTAGACCTTCTAGTTTGTGTGTAATTGACAAACCAGATGACAGCTTTTACTGTTGATCATAAAACTGCAGCCAATTCACTTGGGTGCAGATTTATGTTTTGAAACCTTTTCTTTTAATGTTTTTGTAGAGAAAAACTTTAAATGCAGGTACATTTTATTTATTAGATGGTTTTAAATATGCCCTTTTTCTGCAAGGTCAAGTTTAGAGGAGTTTTCAAACCAAATGTTCAATGCTTCTGGAGATTTTGTAATCAAAAAAACCTTCTCAGAAGCACCACTCTGTATGAATTTTCTAAAAATTCTCACGTTTTAAGATAATTTTCTAGAAGTTAAAAGCATAGACGTTCATGGGTTTAATACATCATCTAACTGGATTCAGCCCTCTGAGCATCCAATGCCTGGCCACATCCACCTCCTGGAAAAAGCCGGCATCATTGGGTTTCAGGGTACTGCTTACCAACCAAGGATATTCAAGGCCTCAGATTATCTCAGTTTTGTGTTTGCTTCATTTAAGTACTAAGTACTGTATTAGTAATCACTGTCATCCATTAGTTAATTCCTTTATGTATACAAAAAATATATAGTAAGCATTAACTCCATACCCAGAACTACCTAGACTGCAGTGAACAAAAGAGACCAAAAAAAATCTCTGTTTGCATGCATCTTATTTTCTAAGGGGGAGAGAAGATAGACAACAAGCAAGAAAGTCACATAGAACTTTAGAAGATTTTAAAAAAATGGGGAGTGGTGCAAAGGAGAAGTATAGGAAGTGCAAAAAAGGGAAGGAACAGGGTGGGATGAGGTAGTAATTTTACATAAGGTGATCAAAATTTGAAAATAAGGGTGTTGAGTGACAGGAGGGAGATTTGATGGTTCAAGTTGCTCTTTAGAGAGAGAAGCAACTCCTAGGGATGAGAAAGTAGGAAACATTCAACTTTACTCTCATTTGGGTCTCTGAATCTATCACTCAAAAGATGGCATGACTTATAAAATCATTGAAAAACATTATTCACTGAGAGAAAAAATGTCGACAAAATGTTTTTGATAGACAATATCAATTGTCTATCCTGGATCTTTTCTTCCCTTCCTATTCCCTAACAAACTCTAACCATTTTCTAGGGCAGCATTATGTTTAAATGGATAACCCAGCTTCCCTAGATACCCCCCAAGCAACATGCACTCTGTAAGTTGAAGTTACTGGATAGTACTTGTGGGAAAGCTTGTTAAAGGAGGAACATTCAAATGGAGTGTATCTTTTTGCATTTTTGCCCTTTGCCTTTGCTCTCTTACTCTTTTATCTGACTGGGGCAGGCAGCTCGTAGCCATGACGATGAAAGCTGTTCGTTAATGGTAGAGAAGCAGAGAGAGAAGAGTCTGACTCCTTATGGCTTTGTAGAAACATGCAAAACTTGAGCTCCCTACTCTGGCCACCTCGTGGTATGAAGAAAATAAAATTCTATTCAGCTAAGATACACTAGTTGTGCTTCTGTTACATGGAGCCAGACAGAATCTTAGGTATTATAATTTTTTCTTCAAGTATATATATATATGTGTGTGTGTGTGTGTGTGTGTGTATACATATATATATATATATGTGTGTGTGTGTGTGTGTGTATATATATATATATATATTTATCCCCAGCCCTCTACTTATTTCTTTTTCTTTCATTTCCAAAAGTAACAGTCTTGGTATGGCATTTCTGATGCCTGCACTTAAAGTCATTTTCTAAATCATGATAGTAGATTTCCTTTCCTGTCTTTATTATCCACTTGGGACTCCCTCATGGGTAATATTAAGATGGGCCCCTGGATATGAAACAAACTCAAGGTGACTTGCTTACCTGAGGATTGTGTCCTAAATGCTAATTGCATTAGCTCTGTCATTGACTCTTTAAAATGACTGGCCTGAGACAGACTTACTACTATTTATTTCTTTTACAGTCTCCGTATTTATATGAAAGTCGTTTTGCTGTCCATTCAAATTTGAAGAAAGATGACTACTGAATATGATTTCAAAGGCCAGAATCTAGTTTCATTCAAGTATTTGTACTGATAATACCAAAAATACATGATTTTCTAAGTAGATGATATGAAATCTTTGAATTCATTTTTGGCCACTCTTATATTTATACTGAAAGAAATATGTTAAGAAGAAGAAATGGAGGCCCTATCAATCCACTTTTGTCCCATGCCATCACTAGAAATTCCCTAGGAATTGGGATGAGCTTGGAATTTTGATCTATCTAGGATATAAATTCCTTAAGGACATGACCCTAAAATCACTTTTAGAGTCCAAGTAATGAATAACAGCTTAGCCTCCTTTTTTAATATGCTATAGTGAAGCACCTGACAATTATCAATGGGCTAAATACCAATCTCTTTTATGGGTTGGTCTCTGAAATATATATTAGACTGTGTTCCAAGTCCTTTTTGAAAGTATTTGGTGATTGAATGCAATAGGATTGTTCAATTATTAAGTGGAATATTGTGAAGATGGGCATTAAGATCTGTGTTTATCGCTTAATTATTCTGTCATCTATGGATAATCAAGACTGGCTCAAATGATAGATTCATCTCTCCTCTTCTTTCCCTAAGCTTTTTCCCTCTAATTAGTTCCATAATCTTGCTTCTCTCTCCTGTGGGAATCTGCTTTCAGTTTGGCCTCTTCATAAAAATAAGATGGAAATAAATTCTGATTTCTCATGCACTTATTGTTGATTAATAGTTATACCAACTTTTGTGTGTGAGGGAGGCATTTGTGCTGACCTTGTGTTTGTAAAGAGGTATGATATGGTCTCTCTATTTAAGGTGCTTGAAATTTAATTAAAAGTAGGGGTGATGATGGGGTTCCCCAGGTGGCTCAGTAAATAAGGTGTCTGACTCTTGATTTCAGCTCAGGTCATGATCTCACCATTTGTGAGGTCGAGCCCCATGTCAGTCTCTGTGCTGATGGTACAAAACCTGCTTGGGATTCTCTCTCTCTGCTTCTCTCTCTGCCCCTCTCCTGTTTGCTTGCATGGGCTCTCTCTCTCTTAAAATAAATGGATAGACTTTCAAAAATCTTTAAAACGTAATAAAAAATAAAAAGAAAATCATAAAAAAGAAAAAAGAGGGATTATTGCAATGGTGGTAGAGAATATGTAACAAATAAGTTGCACAAAGCCTGTCTCCCAAGATGACATTCTCCATGTGGAATCTGAAGTCTCAGAAAAGGCGGAACTTGGATGTGTTTTACAGGAAGGAAAAAAATACACCACTCATGGAGGCAATGGGACTTTAATTGTAATAATGATGGTGACAGCTACCACTGATTATTTACCATGGGCCACATATTATATTAAAGATCCTACAAAGATTATCCCATTAAGTCTTTCATCAAGACACTATGTTTTGCAGTGAATTTTAACTTTCACTCCCATTTTAGAGAAGAGAATATGGAGGGTTAGAGGGATATTAGCTAGGAAAACCTAGTTAATAAATGGTAAACATAGGACATAAATCCAAGGTAGTATGGCCCCAGATCCCTTTCAGCTCCAGACAGGAGGGCCTGAAAGACAAATTGTATCTACTTTTGATCCATTTCCCATAATTTAGAATTGTTAGCTCTTAAATTATGCTCAGATTAGTGAACCAATAACCCTGAATTTCAGTATGATGCTTTAAAATCAAGGAACTCTGCACTTGGGCTTATTTAATGGGCTGATAAACTGCCAGGACTGTGAATTCATTGTTAAACATTAGCCTGGAAGTGAAAGATAAGCATGCACACGCTTTGTCTACAGATGGAGCAGGTTGTCATTCAAAGCTGCAAAATCTAGCTAAGGAGTTTAAGAACTGAGGGGAACATAAGTTCAAGACCCAGGAGGAGAACGTGAGACCAGACAATATGCCAACTAATGGAATTAAGCTGAAAAGATTTAAAATGAGGTCCCCTCAGGAGACAATGTAAAAGAAAAGGCAGTTAATTCAATAAGGACAAAAGGATAAGCGAGCTAACTATGAGAGGATCAGAATATTTAAAGTTGATAGTGTCTTAAGAATTAAAGAACACTGGCTTGTGATTGCAGTGAATTTCTTATGCCCCAGTAGCTCAGTCTAATTTGGTCCCTTCATCCTCTGAACAAATATTCTCATCCTGAGATTCCAGGACAAAAGAAATAATCCTTTTTGTTGCAGTCAAGTTATAACAGTGATTATGATCAGCGGCCATTCACAGAGGAATAAATAAAGGACCCATCTATCATGCTAGTAAAGTTTTCTGTCCGTCTGTCATGTTGCATTTCAAAGATGATTTCACCACATTTTAGTTGTTTTAAAAGGTGTAGTTAAAAAATGCATTTTATACTTAAAAACTCCCCAGTACACAGAGAGTTTAATGTATGGATGTAATTTCCCTTTTGCTAAGCAGGTTTTAGAGTGCCAAAGGCATGGCAGGGGGTAGTTAATAGAGTGTAATAAAGTGAATCTGTATGTCTCTGTAGCAAATAACTGAAAATATGAATTTAGAAAATTCTGTTATAGACTGCATTCTCTAGCAGAGCAGTTGCTCAGTGTCATTATTCAATTGTGTATCAACAAATGTGCCTCTAAAGACCAAAGCCTAAAGACTACAGCAGGGAAGTTTAAAATGCTACCCAAAATGCATTGGCACCAAAATCCCTTAACTGAGCTTTGGCTGGTGTATACTTGGAGGGGTGGCGTTGTGAGGACACGTGATTGGTGGAGGCAAATAACATATCTGACATCAGAGGAATATTAACGAAGAAGAACTATTTATGGGAAAGAAAAGTTTTTTAATCAGTGGATATCAATGAGGCTGCAACAGCACAATTATATTTAGAAGTGTTTTCCATCTGATATTTATACCTGGAGGCTATCAGTCTTTATAATTGTTCTGCAGCTGATAAATTGTACCCTTTTATTTTTTTATGAAGCCTCGGTCTACACAGATTTCATCATCTGAAAAATTCAAGAGCAAGACCAATAAATTTGATGTTTTTTTTTCTTTTGGTGTGAATTGACTGATCTAGATTTTCTGGCAAATCAACTATTCACGTACATAATTTTCTTTTGCTCTACTTCACTAAGCCTATGTGTACATATAACTAAAATTAGTTCACTAAATGTGGCAAAAAAAATGTTGTTAGTTTATAAAAGAAATACAGTAGTGTCTTAAATTCTGCAAATTCTCTACTCTAAAACATTTCTTTAAAATATTTAGTTCAAACTAGGGGTGGCAAATGGAGATCCTACTCTTTTAAACAAACAGTCCTTTCTCTCCTGTTATATTTCGTTTTGCTCACCATATAGTTTAAGGGACTCCCTGCTCAGGTACGGGTAGAAATGTGACATGCTAGAATTTCTGACACCCATTAGCTCCAATAAATCTTAGCTCTTAACTAAGAATAAAAGAGGACACTGTTGGCTCTGCTGGAATCCCTCAGAAGCTTCTAAAGAGGTCTTTCTTACAGGGAGCCCGGGTGGCTCAGTCAGTTAAGTGTTAGACTTTTGATTTCGGCTCAAGTCACAGTTCATAGGATCGAGCCCCATGTCAGAGTCTGCACTGTCAACACAGAGCCTGCTTGGGTTTCTCTGTCTCCCTCTCTCTCTGCCCCTCTCTTGCTCACACGCCTGTACTTTCTCTCCCTTTCTCAAAACAAATAAATAACCTTTAAAAAATTCTTTAAAGAGGTCCTTCCCAGGATTGAATAAGTGTGACATTGCCATAAATCTACTTCCTTGGAGCTTTTAATATATTTTTTGTAAGGGTTTATAAACTTATACCCAAATGCATTAATAAACTGTTTTTGAATAAGATATCCCTGAAAGTTGAATACATACTCGAAACACAGTTTATATTTGACATAGAGCTTCAAGAGCACAACTCTTGAATGCCAATGTTCACATTACCCAGTGGTTGTTCTGTTTCACTGGTGGCATCAGATGGAGAAAAGGACCTTTGTATAATACTGAGCTATAGGAACATTTAGTTCCACACTTCCATAATCCAGCAGCATAGTGGGAGTGGATGAGTGGATGATGTAGTCCATGGAAGATTAAAATACTCTACCTATGATGTTCATGATACTGTTGTAGGCATAAAAGAAAGAAGATACAAGGTAGGATTCTTAACCAGCTGGAATACTCACATGTGACAGCCCAAACTAAGTGCCATAGGGTAGTGACGTAAGGAAGAGACTAACAACTTTATGAAGGTTTGTAACCTTAACCCAAAAAGTCTTTTGTTTTGGCGGGGGAGATGTGGGCAAAGGCAAGGTAGGTGATTCATATGTTTTAGGTGCTGTATGGGAATTTTATTGACTTTAGGTAATTTAATTAATGGTACAAATAATAGAATTTATAGAAGTTATTGCTGAAAAGGCACTGTAGATTGGCTTATCTGGAAAATGCTTCAGGGGTAACTGTAAGACAAGGTAGAGTGAATGGGAGTTAAAAAAATGGGTTTGGTGGTGGTGGAGGAAGGCCCTTGAGGCAGAGAGTGATCTAAGTATGGCGAGGTAGGAGGGATTTGTGAAAAGTATTTGGGGAATGAGGAATATGACAGTTTCACTGCTCTTATCATTTGTCATTCCAATGGGACCTCGATGACGCAAAGGCTATCAATAATTCATCTGCCCTGTTTACTTTGATAGCCATGGAAACAACTGAATGGAGACCCTTTCACTTTTTGAGACTCATGGCATGTAGCAAATGCCCATTCAGTGGAGCCATGCCAGCTCCTTGTTCTGCAAATTGCAAGTGTTTCAGCCAAGCTGCTTCTCCACTGTCTTGGTCAGTGTCAAAAGGTCAATGTCCTCTTTGTATACGTAGGGCAGCCAGAGCTGCTTTAATCCCAGAGAGGGTGCTTCACTTTATATTGTAAGGTGATTTGTTGAGTCAGCGAGAAATTATCTTCTAATATAATTTTAAGATTGCTGACTATGAAGTCTATTCAACCTAAATGAAGCCCTTGCTCCTCGGGCCAAAGAAAGCCCTGTGCCATGAAATCACCTTTTTGAGAAAGTTGCTCATGTCTGAGAATTATCTCCAAGGTAATTCGATAAAAATAGAAATCAGAAAATTCAGACAAAGGGATCTGCAACTTTGAGTCACCTCTTTATTTTCTACTGCACTTGGAAATGAGGCTAACACATCACTGTGTGGCCTTGTTAAAATGATGTAGAAGACCCAAGCTTCCCAAGGGAAATTCAGAATTTACAAACACAATCTAAGTTTCCCTGGACATTTTTTTGTCTCCTAGGTTATTTTTCTCTTTCAATATTCCCAAACGAAATAACTCTAGTCACCATTTGGTGGGACTGAACAAATTCCATGCCCTCTCTCTTCAGGAATTTCTAAGAATGCTTAGGAAGTGCTGAGTGCAAACTGGGTATCACGTGTCCCCCTCTCTCCACACTGCTACTCAGGTACTTCCTTTCATTTCCTCCTGCTATTTCTCATAAATTACTCTCTCTGGTCTTGCAAATCCCCACCTTTCATTTCCTAAGTCCTACTGAACTAGGCTTTTGTGCTTCAAAAGCTTCAGGAAATCCCTGAGGCTCTCATAACGGAATTAACGAAATAGCAAAACTAAGAGCTCAGCTGTCCATATCTTTGTTCCTGAAGGTCTCCTGGCCATCCTCTGTCAAAGATGGAAAGATGACTTTCTGGCTTCACTCTCTGAGGGTCTTAGCCCACCAAACATTGCAGAGCCCCTCTCTTCCCTATGAACAGTCTTTCTCTTTTTTCCTTCCTCCTCGTTCTTGGATCCACTGGAGAAAACACCACATTTTCTCATATACCTCTTAAATGTCTCTAAAGAAGTTCAACCTTTATTCTTCCCATTGAAAAATCCTTCTACATTATCTCTACATACATTCCTTTTAGTTATTCCAATCCATCCTTCCAAACAAAACCTGGAACCAATATGGCCCTGAAAGTACATTACTTCTTCCAACATGTTACTTTCGTGAGCTGAAATGCAGGAATAGCTGTTGGCATCCTTTGGAACAGCAATAACTTTTTCACTCTGAGTTTCAAGGTAGAACCAGGGACAAGGCTAGAAATGAGTAGGAGGGATATAAAGAGAGACTGAGACACTGCATCATGTAGATAGAAACCACCCTCAGATTTTAGAACCTTGTAAAGTGGAACCTAAAAGTCAAACATGACAGAGGCTTCTAAGGTCAGCCCAGAGGTCCCTCTGAGCTCAGATGTGATCATCTGAAGACATCTTGTCTGTTATAAAAGACATCTTCCAGGGAGGACAAGATCTGGTATGCTCTCAGAGAAACTCCCAAGCCCTTCTTACAAATCCATTACCAATTTTTTTCATCTGGAAATTTGTACCCATTCTATTAACATTAGAATATCTTCCTAGCTATTTCTTAATTGATACCCAAGTAATTTACAGATGTAGTCTGCAAAAATAAAGGACCTTCTAAAATAGATTTCACTATATTCTATTTTTAAAAGTAGATATGTGAGGAGGGCAATTAGGTATGTAGAATGAGAAACATTCATCAGAGACAATCCTGCAAGTTTCATGAAAATAGTGGACCATTTGTTTTCTGGAAAAATTATATTTTAAACACCTCTGTTATACATATTCAATGAAGTACACTTTTAAAAAGCCATTTTACCTTCTATCCTAAATTGACTGACCTGAAAACAAAGTAAAATATGTACTTGGAAAAGGGCAAAAATTTTTTCAATTTTCTGTCTTATTATTACCCATATCATTGTTACTGATTTTTTTCCAAAGTTTATTGTCTTCTAACTACATTTGTTACATTTAGTGGTGAACACCATAAAACTTCACACATGGGCATCAAGACCAGTAAATGATGTTATTTTGGTGATCTTGGGAGTAAGAAATCTTTTTTTTCTCCCTTTTTTATAGCTGACCTTTTCAGAAAGGAATCCCTCTTGAGAAGTCCCACTTTAATTTGTTATATTTTTCAAACTAGACTGTCACATGTGCTTTAATGACACAGTATTTCTTAACACCTAGAAATAAAACCAGCACTATTTCTGTGGTTTTTAACACTCGTGTGGTCTAACACATTGAATTCAATCTTCATTAGTAATATACTATTTTATACATGTTTTCCTTCTAAGGGGTTTATATGCATCAAGATGGATCTCTGGCTGAATAGAATTCAGTAACAAGCACCTTGGGAAATGCTGTTAGATATTGCTTGGGTGGAAAAGATCACCTTTGTCAGGAAGGTTTAATGAGCTTCATAAAGAAGCTCTTTGTGATTCCTAATGTAGAAATCGGTGGAGTTAGACCTATTACTTCATGGGTCATGAGAGAATTTAGGTTAGTGCTGAGCTGATGTATAGAAATAAAAATGTTGGAAGATATAATTTTTCATTTCTTTGCTCTCGCTTTTTAAAATGGCAGCATCATTCTGTACCTGGTAGTAGGGAGATCTTGATCTAGTTCTGTTCCTGCCTCAAATCAACTGGCCATCATTGAATAGATCTCTTAATTGTTCTAGCCTTAAGTTTCCACAGTTTTAAAAGATGTAAATTATGTTCAACAATGTTTAAAATCCTAACTGCAAATCATATGCCTGATAAGAAACGTGTATCCAGAATATGTATAGAATATGTATAACTCATTAATAAATAAATAACCCAATTAAAAAATGGGCAAAGGATCTGAATAGACATTTCTGCAAATGAACACATATGAATGATAAATAGGCATCACTAATTATGCTCAGTATTATTATCAGTCTTTAGGGGAATGGAAATCAAAATCACAATGAGATAACCACTTCACATCTACTAGGGTGACTATAACAAAAAAGACAATAATAAATGTTGTGAAGATATAGACAAAGTGGAACCCTCATACATTGTTGGTAAGAATGTAAAATGGTGCAGCCAGTTTGGAAATAGCTTTGCAATTTCTCAAAATGTTAAAAATGGAGTTATCATATGACCCAGTAATTCAACTTCTAAGGATATACTCAAGGGCATTGAAAACATACATCTATACAAACACTTGTACAATACAATACGATGTTCATAGCAGCATTACTCTTAATAGCCAAAAGTGGGAACAATCTAATTATCCATCAATTGATCAATCAACAAAATGTGACCTATCTATAAAACGGGATATTATTCATAAATAGAGATTCATATCCATAATAAAGTGATAAAGTACTGATCTGTGCCACAATGTGAATGAACCTTGAAAATATTTGCTAAATGAAGGACAAGGGTTACAACAGACCACATATTATATGATTCCATTTACATGGAAGTCCAGGAAAAACAAGTCTATTGGGCCAGACATTATAATTTTTTAAATATTTATTTATTTTTGAGAGGGAGAGAGAGAGACAGAATGCAAGTGGGAGAGGGGCAGAGAGAGAGGGAGTTACAGAATCTCAAGGAGACTCCAGGCTCCAAGCTGTCAGCACAGAGCCCGACGTCGTGCTCTAATTCATGAACTCTGAGATCATGACCTAAGCCGAAGTCAGATGCTTAACCAACTGAGCCACACAGAACCCCTGATCGAGCCAGAAATTAGAGTTGTTCCTTGGGTCTGAGGAGAAGAGTAGAAGGAGGAGAAAAAGGATTCACTGCTAATGGGTTAGGAATTTCTTTCTTGAGTGATGAATATGTTTTAAAATTGATTTTAGTGATAGTTGGACCACTTTAAATATACTAAAAACCATTGAGTTGTATACTTTAAATGGGTGAATTATATGATGTGTGACTTGTATTACAGTAAAGCTATTATCAAAAAGTCCCATCTATCTCTAAAATATAATTTAATTAATTATTATTATTGGATATGTATGTACTTGTCCTTATGAGCTACTTTTATGTCATTTTGCTTCCAATAAAGCTGACTCTCCAGGTACATTGGATATATATGCTCATTTTGAAGGTAATTAACTTTTTTTAAGTAAGATTTTCAATAAATTACTATATTGGTATCTCAAGACCATTCTTGGTGTCTATATAACACCACTGAGATTCTTCCTAGAGCAGTAGATTTCTATACGCTACGATGCCTCAGAGAATCTTAGCAATGATGAATCTTTAAAACATTAATTTTAAGTCCTTGTCACAATTCCCATAAGAAGGAACATATCAAAAGCGACAAGTGCAGAAAGCATTCTAAATTTTGTTTTAGTGAAAGAGTCATTAAGAAATGAGTTTCCATGGATGCATGGAGGATGGATGAAAATGAGGAGGACAACAAGGAGTGGGTATCAGATATTAGTCACCATGGAGACCACACTAAGTTGTAGGTCTCAGCTAGGTTCCTCAGATCCAATATTGATCACTTAAGTTCCAAAGAGGGACTCTGCACAAGGGCTCAAGGAACTATCTAGAGGGAGCATCACAGCAAATTTGCTCTGCTGTCCAGGTGATAAATGTGGCAGAATCAGAAAGAAAGCCTTTATTTCATTGTAGGAAAATATATACTATGTCCCTTTTGTGCTTAGTTTTGTGAATTTGCAGCACTGAGCATAGCATATTTGTCAGAGATGCCAACAATCTAAAGGACGACATCAGCAATAATGAGATGCTCTCAACCAGGCCTTTCAAGAGCAGCAGATTTCAATCAGGGATGCTGGAGAGAAGGAGAAAATAAAACAACTGTTAATGGACCCACATGAGATATCCTCTGGGAATTCTCAAAAACACTTGATGGATGGGACGGGAGGCAGACATTCACCCAGATCCTGCTTAAGTAGGAGAAATTTAGGAATACTCTTAACATGGAATAAAGAACTATGTAGAGTCTACACTTTTACTAACCTACTATGTTGCCCATATCCTTATTTCATCTAAATTCCAAACTACTAGAGATGGAAGCAGCTTCAGGATAGAGGTGAGTGTCTCAAATAGAGAGGCCCATTATAGCTGAAGATGCAAGTTTTGCAATAAATGAGTCCACCTACTGGGTCTTTTGTGTTAATGTGTCCATTCATTGATGCTGTTCTGTAAACAGTGTGGTTACAGCTGTTACTGACAAGAATGATGTCTTGGAATGGTCTTGTCTGAAATTCAATGTTTTGTTTTGTTTTTACAGTCTGCTGACCTTATTAGGATTTCACCAACTTTCTGTGCATTTATATGTGCCTGTATGTATGTAGGTAGTTCTGTGCAGTTTCATCAATGTCTACATCTGGGTGCCCACCACCACAGCCAGGGTACAAAATATTACTTTGTTATGCAACATCACAACGATCCTTCATCCTACCTTTCATAACCAGTCACTTCTCTCCCTACCCCTTCCAAATCCCTGGCAAATACTAATGTTATTCCTTTCTAATCTTTGTCATTTCAAGAATATAATATAATAGAATTATACAGTATATAACATTTTGAAATTGGCTTTTTTTTTTTTCCTCCACTCATTCAAATTTCCTTGAGATCAATCCAAGTTATGCTTGGATAGCTTGCACCTCTCTATTGCTGAGTAGTGTTACATGGTATAGATGCACCACACTTTGTTTAACATTCACCCTTGAAGGACATCTGGGCGGTTTCCAGTTTGGGGCTAGAACACATAAAGCTGCCATGAATATTCAAGAATATGTTTTTGTGTGAACATAAGTTTCAAGTTTTCTGGAATTAATGCCCAAGAATGTAATTGCTAGACTGTGGTAAACATTTTGAGCATATGTGCAGCTTTGTAAAAAACTGCCAATTTTTCCCCAGAGTGGCTATGCCATTTTACATTCCTATGAGCAATGTTTGAGAGATCCAAGTTCTCTACATCCTCACCAGTATTTGGTGTTATTACTATTTTTTTCTTTTTTAAGTTCAGCCATTCTGATAGATGTGTGGCTATATTCCCTTTGATTTTAATTTTTGTTTCTCTGATGGCTAATGGCCTTGAACATATTTTCATGTACTTAGTTGCCACCTATGTATCCTCTTTAGTGAAATGTCTGTCGATGTCTTTTGCCCGGCTTCTAACTATATCTTTAAACTACTGAGCTTTAACAGTTCTTTGCATATTTGAGATACAATTCTTTGGTCAGATATGTCATTGGCAATACTTCTTACCCAGTCTGTAGTGCGTCTTTTTATCTGCTTTGCAGGGACTTTTGTAGAGCAAAAGCTTTTAATTTTAATGAGATCCACTTTATCAACTTGTCTTTTTATGAATCATTCTCTTGGTGTCAAGCCCTAAGAACTCTTTGGCTAGACCTAATTAATGAAGAATTGCTCCTAAACGTTGTGTGGTTTTTTTTGTTCTACACTTAAGTATGTGATCTAGTTTGAGTTAATTTTTGTATAAGGTCTGAGGCTCATGTCCAAATTTATTTCTTCTGCCTATGCATGTCTGACTGCTCTAGTACCATTGGTTGAAAACGCTGTCCTTTTTGCTTGAATTGCTTTTGCATCTGTGTCAAAAGACAGTTGGGTATATTTGTTGGGGTCTGTTTCTGAGTTTGTTATACTAATCCACCGATCCATGGGTCTATGGTTAATATTTGTTACTGTAGCTATGCAATAAGACTTTTCATCAGGTAAATAATGTTTACCACTTTATTCTTTTTTCAAAATTGTGTTAGCTATTTTTAGCCTCTGGCATCTTTACAAATAAATTTTAGAGTAAATTTGTCCATGTTTAAAAAAGAAAACTTATGGGGTTTAGATAGGAATTTTATTCAGCAAATGGATCAGTCTGGAAAAAATCAGCATCAGACCTATGCTGCATTCTTTCAATCCATGAACATTGTATTTGTCTATGTTTATTTAGGTCTTCTTTGATTTCTTTCATCCATATTTTATAATTTTTAGAAGTCATTTTATAAATGTGCTTTTGGATTTATACTGAAATATTTTATTTTTTGGAACAATTATAAATCATACGATATTTTTAACTTCAATTTCCAAATGTTCATTGTTAGTTTATGGAAATGCTATTGATATTTTTGTGTGTTGATCTAATATTCTATATTCTTACTGAGCTGACTTATTAATTCCAAAAGGTGTTCTGTAGAGTCTTCGGGATTTTCTATGTAGACAAGCATATAGTCTGTAAATAACAATGGTTTTGCTTCTTCCTTTCCAATATGAATAATTTTTTTCTTTAGCGTGCTGGCCAGAACTTCTAACACTATTTTGAATAAGAGTAGTGAGACTGGACTTTTTTGCTTTTTTCCCAGTCATAGGTGGAAACCACTCAGTTTTTCACCATTAAGTGTGATATTAACTATAGTCTTTTTTGTATATGCTCTTCTTCCATTTGAGGACATTCCTCTCTATTCCTAGTTTTTTGAGAGTTTTTATCATGAATGATTATTGGATTTTGTCAGCTGCATTTTCTGCATCAACTGATACGATTATATTATTTTTTTATCCTGTTGATATGGTAGATTACAGTAATTGATTGTTGAATGTTGGACCAGCCCTGCATACCTGGAATGAATTCCACTTGATTTTTGAGTATAATTCCTTTTATATATTGTTAGATTTGATTTGCTAATATTTAACTGAGAATTTTTGCCTCTAAATTCATGAAGGATATTTATCTCTAGCTTTCTCTCTTTTCTTTTCTTTCCTTTTTTAAAAAAACCTATCTTTGTCTGGTTAGTATCAGCATAATGCTAAAATAAGTTAGGAAGTGTTCCTCTTCTACTACTGGAAAAGATAGTGTGAAATTGGTGTTAATTTTTTAAATGTTTGGTAGAATTATCAAGCAACGCCATCTGGGCCTGCAAAAATTTTTTGTAGGAGCATTTTAATTTAAAGTTTAATTTCTTTAATGGTTAGGACCATTTATGGTATTGATTTCTTATTTTGTTTTTTCGTGTTTTGTAAGAAATCAATGATCATTTTCACAGTAATCATGGCATGCATACTTCAGTACTGTTTCTACTTACTTTCTCTACAGAAGCCTTCTTATCTCTCGATCTGATACAGGATCCAAGATTTTGTGTTCAGGATATCCTTGGTCCAGGAGCCCTTGATTTAAAGAAGAACATTTACATCTGTTTTTTTACATTCTGTTTTGTTTTGTTTTCCTGATTTCGTAGTCCACTGCTAAGCTCGGCTGCTGGAGTTCTGAAGTATCCATATCAGTAGGCAGAGGTGGCCTTCAGAGCCTTCATAGTTTCAAAACCCCAGATGCCTCAGAAATCTTTTTATGTAACTTTAATCTGTTACAAACCTCAAGAGGGTAGAATATAGTAGCCTGGAAAATAAGTAATGGAGGATATTCTAGCTGTGATTTTCACTTGTCTTCATAAGAAGTTATTTTCTTTAAATTGAGGGGAGCCTAGGTAAAACTGTAGCAGATTCAGCATGAAAATGTGGACAATTGCTCTGGCTGGTGTAATATGTGTGTTTTCAAAGATGTTTAAAATGAATTTGGAGAGTATTTTATACTCATGCTCAATTACTGGCATAAATCATATTTTCCAATTAATATGTTACAAGTTTATTCTCGGCTACATCATGAATAATCCAACTTCAGCTGGTTTAGTAATCAAATGTTGACTGCGCTTGATCCATTAAAAATAGCAACTTTTTCTGACATAAATTAGTGTCAACATAAATCTCAAAAAATATTTTTTAATGCTCTTCTAGACCATGAAATAAAAATGCAGTTTGCTAGGTTCTCTTGCCTGTAATACATGCAAACGTCCAATGTAGTAATTCCACCACAAAAAGAGACTTTCAGGAACGGATATTACAGTTAACCACAGTCAACTGCAAATCAACCTTGGTAACATCAAACACCAAACTATATGGAATTTAATCCACCACAAAAGTGAAGAGTCATAGTTAGAATTTTAGTAAGCAAACAGACGTATCATTGTTGCAATGTTTTTAAAGTGTTTATGGTGAGGATAGTTCAGTTTTGTCCATTTTGTTGGTATATAACTAAATACAAAAGCTTAAAAAACTGGCTTCTGTTTCTGCTCCTCAGTCTATGTCCTCTCTCCGTGGTTCGAAGAAAGATTTCCTTCTTTGCCATTGCTCAAAATTACATTCAGAGTAGAAGAACAAACCGCAAGGGTTCTCTTTGTGTGTTAGAGGTTTAGATCTGAAACAAGAGCATCTAAATGAGCCTGTGATGTGCACATCATGCCCACGTAGCTCCCTCAATCCGCATGGAACACTTTTAATGGGTCTTTCATTTTTCCTGACAATCAGCCTTTCGCGAAGTCAAGATTTACTCTGTGGTGTTTGCATGGTTATTGGCCATGAATCCAGCTCCTGGATGCATTTCTAATACCACTCATGGTGGTTAGTTGTGCAGCTCTCCACTGGACGAGTCCCTTCTCTAGGGACACATAGAGTTCCCATTGGCATCAGTGGAGTTGACAATCTTGATCGATTTCAAGAAGATCTAGAACTTGCCAACCATAGGAGGACCTTTTAGTTTCTCATGCTTGGATGTAAGCTTCCTGTGGCGATTTTGATACCTCTGATAGGATTTCTTTTCTTTCCATCTGTTAATATGTTTACAGAAAATTAGCTCTCTGAAGAACACAGGCCAACTGGAGTTTCTCTCTGTGTCTGTCTTTCTCTGTCAGATCATTGCATTTTTATTTGAGATAATGTCCTTCTTGTTTCCTTCTCACTGCTCTTTAACTCACTATTTCTTAGCTCTGTTACTCATTCCAGACTCCTACTACTGGAGAACATATCTCTCTGATCTTCATTTTATTCTTTTTAAATTTATTTTGAAATGACTCAATTCTGTCTTTTAAGATGACACAGAATTCTTGACTCCAATATTTGAGGGAGGCCATATATTTTAATTAGTTAGTCTACATAAGATTCAAAACTATCAGTTAAATATTCAGAAATGGTTTATCTCAATGTTATAAAAAACTTTTTTTTTCCTGGACTCATAAATTAAACTGTAATTTTGACAACATTAAATTCTTGTCTTAGGAAGTCACAACTTTAAATTTAAAACATAGCCAAAAATACAAGTTCTCTTCTTTCTCAAGTACCTTAGATTTTTCTTAAGACATAAAAGTCACTAGAACAAGGCTTCTTAACCCAAATTCTATGGAATATACATGTGTTCATGGATGCACTTTAAAGGATTTGTAGAATCCCACTAAATTGTTTGTTAATTTTTGTTTATGTGCATTTTTATAGGGAGAGGGTTCAAATCCTACAAAGGATTTATTATTTTCAAAAAGTATTAACCATCCTATTAGAAATGCATTCTAAGTTGCTTATGGGGAGAGCCTTAATTCTAATTCTCCTGAAAAATAGGTAACATCTAAGGAGTCTGATGAGCCTGTAAAACTTCTCACATCCTACCTAATGCTTTTGCTTCTTGATAAACTACCTCTATAGTCCTTAGCAGAGATCTACGCATTTCTACTCCCCAAAACACTAGTTCTTGATTAATAGGATTCATTGAAAAACAACCTCAAATTGTTTCAAGTTGTCGAGGATATAACCCCTTGTTCCTCTCTGCCAGATAACTAGAGAGTCAGGTAAACCCAGGGAAGCATGACCCTAGTTCATCCCTTCTGGGTAACAGCATGGTAAGGGGATCCAGTCATTCATTTTACCCTGGGGTGCCCAATTAGAGTTCCAATATTACACATATAGGCAAAGTGGGGTTAGCTGAGTCTAACTCACACTATGGATGAACATAAACATTTATATAGTTAAACTCATTTTACTAATTATAGTTTTACTTGTTTTTCAAATACGTACTGCACCCATGCTTTCTGTCAGCTACAGTTTGGAAATCAGTTAAATTCGGGTTCCTCGCTAGTAGTCTGTTTATTAGACAGGGTTGACTGGTTCAGGGTATCAATATTGATTTTCTACATTTGGATTCATTGCTTTCTTTTGTTACTTTTATTCATTACAGTAGATTTGCAATTCACTCAGGTAAACCTCTGTGAATTGTGTACTGTTTCTCGTGTACAGTCTGTCTTTCTCATACTTTTTTAAACTTTCTATTTCTTGCTCTCTCCACACTCCAGCCATTGCTTCTTTTACTATTTGCTCTCTACTTCTGGGCTGTAAGTCTTTAGAGGGACACTCCGATGCTGGTTCTCTCTGTCTGTGTCCTTTCCATCAGATCACTGACTTCATGCTCTTAAGGCTGCCGTTATTCATACTAGGTGATGCTCCCTTGAGTTCACTATATTCTATTCTATTTGCAAATGCTGATTGGTTCTCTCTGTGATGGATAGTCTAACTTCTGATCATTCTTGTCAAGAATAATATATTCACATAGGGAAAAAAAAAGTCTACTTATTTTCTGCTTCCTTTAAGTACTCTGAGAGCAAAAAAGACATCATATCAGAGAGATCTACTATCTCCTTGGCTTCTGTTTGAATGTGTTTTTATATATGTTTACTCATATATTCAAAATATGCTAAAGTGTTAGGCATCGTGTGAGTTCCTGGAGATAGAAAGTTGTAGGTGGTATGGTCTCTGCCCCCAAAGGGCTTACAATCCAACATGAAAATAATCTTTGCTTTAGTCTCTGTTGTTTATTGTGCTTAGATTACATTTGCATCTTTCTGTACTACTGAATCACCTTATTTTTGCTTTTTTTTCCCCTTCAGAGTTTGTGACACTTTAAAATGCCAGTAATTACCCTCGATAAGAAGAATATTATGCATGCTATAGAAGAACTTTCTTTTTTCGTCTATGTTACATTTTTATAGCTACAACCTTTGACACCCATTTCTATTCCTGCTTTCTCCCCAGAACCTTCTCTTTCTGAGCTTTCTTATTTTATGAGTGTACTGAAAGGCATTCCTCAATCCTTTCCACCTTTTCACCTTCTCTTCAGTCAGAGACACCAGCTTGCATTTACAGCACGTAAAATTGATGAGTGCCTTGGAGAAAAAGGGAAACATAAAGCTCAGACTGCGTGTTACCTCCATCATTCTGTTCCCTTGTGCTCACATCTCCTGGGAAGAAAGAAGAGCCACCATTCTTTGTAACTCCCTCAGAAATTTTTCCTATAAATGCCCAAAGCAAACTGCCTTTTGGTGATACCTGTTTATCTCTGGGCTCCTGGGACCACTGTCTCAAAATCAGCCTGGACGCTAGTCTCTGTTTCTTTTCATTGCGACTTTATTATTCTCTTAAGAAGACGGCTTGACTTACTAATTTGCATTCTAAGTGTTTGTCTTTTCCAGATACCAAATAGACAAAAACACTTCACGCAAACATTCCAGAAAGGTAGTTATTCATCTACCTTTTTTGATAATTTTTAAATTGGGAAAATTCACCAAATGCTCTGAGTCATGAAATGTGTTACTCCACAGCCATGTGCTGGTAATGGATCAGGCACTGGAATGCAGGGATAGATAAGGCATGGCCTTTGCCTTCCAGAGACACACAAGAAAAATCAGAAGACAAGCGCACAGGGGAAGTTATGATTAAAAAAATTGTCAAATGTCATCCTAAACATACTTATGTAGGAGAACAAGAGAAGTTACCTTCCCTTAACACTATCCAATTGTGGGAAGAAACATGATACATGTATCCCAGATTTAGAAAATCCCTCCAGATTTTCTAAAGTGTGCTTTATGCCACCTCATTTTTACGAAAGACCTACACTAGTACCTATTTTTGCTACCAGAAAGAAATCCAAAGAGGATTTCCACTTTTCCAGAAAGGTGAAAAGGAAAAGGTAGCATCCAGCACTTGTTTTACAATGAGTCATTACAGAGGCAGCGAGCACCCAGAGCCTACAGAGCCGCCCAGCACGGCGGGAACTGTACTCAGCATCTTAGCGTCAAGCCGCCACAGCTTTGAACTCTGTCTGTGAACATCTGTGCTTTGACTCCATTTATTTTGTGCATCCCTTAGCAAGATGTGTCCTGAGGCTTCAGAAAAGCCTGAGACGTGAGTTTTGGGGTCTGGAAACAACTCAAACTATTTTCCATATAGATTGATGGTAATTGCTTCTTTATTTTATGTGCATTTCAGTCTACAAAAAGTTTTAAGGAACGTTTTACCTTGGGGTAGCAGGAAAAAATGTAGATAATGAAAAAGCTTTGGTATAATGATAACCTATGAGGTGAAACAGATCTGGGGCTGAACGAGGCTATGCTGTTTACTAGCCATAAGACCTCTATAAGTCATACTCTGTCTTAGCCAATTTCTTATCTGGACAATGGGAATAGAAACGTACTTCTAGTTGTCAAGATGGTTAAATGAGCTATAGGATAGAATGCAAAGCACTCACTCAACATATATAAGAGATGGTCAATTAACTATTTGTTGAGTGGACAAATGATGTTGCTATCAATAATAGTGTCTAGTGAGCATGTAAATATGATATATGGCATAGTGGGTTTTTTTTTAATGTTTATTTATTTATTTTGAGGGGGGTGCAGAGAGAGAGGGAGAGAGAATTCCAAGTAGGCTCCATGTTGTCAGCCCAGAGATCGATACGTGGCTCAAAGCCACAAACCTTGAGATCATGACCTGAGTCGAAATCAAGAGTCAGGCCCTTAACCAACTGCGCCACCCAGACACGTGACATAGTTTTAATGCCACGATAATCTGGATTTGAATCACAGCTCTCCCATTCCCCAACCTTGGGACTGTAAGTAAGGTAAACTCTCCTCCAATTCTCAGTTCCCCTGTATCTAAAGTGACAAAAATAGTCTACAGAGGAGTCAGAAGGACAGAAAAAGGTAATGTGAATAAGTCAATTATCATAGTGCCTAGACTATGGTGAACACTTAACAAGTATTCATGATTTTGCTACCATATACATTTTCCTAAGATTTAAAAAAATGTTTTAAAAGTAGTAACACACTAACTAAAAAATAATAACCCGCTTATTCATCATCTGTTTTGCATTGCAACAGTTATCCGCAACATACAGGCTGTAAGCCACAGAAAGAGAATTTCTAACATTTTCAAAGGAAACAGACTATTCCTAGGATTCACTTTTCCCACTGCTCCCAACATTTAGTACATGCAATTCTGCTTTAATTTTCGTTTGCCCCATGGAATTTGTTTGCATTATTTTGATGAATTATTCAAAAATCAAAAAAAAATTAGGGGGGTTTAATCTCTTTTTCGAACCTAAGTTCCAAAATTATATATGAACCTCTCCTGGGTCTTACATATTTTCCCTTCTCTTTGGTTTCCCTGGATTGGTATTTATACGACTTTTCCATTTAAGTGATTTTTGTGAGCAGTAAGACTCAGTAATGTGAATCCCTTATATGATTTACCAACCATCCCTAATCCCCTGCCTGGTATGTGAGATCCTTGGAGGGAGGGTGCTGTGCTTTACTGATAAGATCCTTTGACAGCCCAGAACAGTGCCAGACATATCATAGATGGCTAAAAACACATTGTTGAATAAAAAAAAAAAATGAATGTGTTTACAGAAAAACTACACTCAATGCAAAACCTCTTGGTTTTCTTGTTTAGTCATTTGAAATGACTTAATAGATATTTGTGAACTATAGAAGTTTTACTATCGTTTCATTAAGCATTTCTAATACATTGTCTGCTAAATAAATCACTTGCATATAGTTAAATTATTTAAATAATGGTAACCTAGAGCACCACTTTCCTGGAGCTACCTCTTCCTGACATTATACCACTTCCTGTTATAAACAGGAATAATGTATAGCATTATTATAAACATTATACATGTTTTCCTGTTGCTGTTAGCTGCTGGTTAGGAATATTTGGGGTTTGGCAATAGCCTTTTGGCTAAAATATAAACTATAAAGACGTTCATTAGAAAATAAGTAATTAGGATATGACCCATTTTTTGAATTGTTTGTTGAATTGTATTTCTAGGATGTAATATATTTAATGAGTGTTTTAGTAGAAAAGAAACTCCATTTCTATTAATGTGCCTGCAGCCAGAAGATATCAGTGTTATGAGAAAATCCCTAGGTGTGGTCCTTGGTAATAAGCAAAGCAGTGAATCCCAACTGTTTATGTTTTTAAATTTTTAATGTTTATTTACTTGTGAGACAGAGAGAGACAGAGTATGAGTGGGGAAGGGGCAGAGAGAGAAGGAGATGTGGAATCTGAAGCAAGCTCCAGGCTCTGAGCTCAGAGCTTGATGTGGGACTTGAACCCACAGACTGTGAGATCATGACCTGAGCCGAAGTTGGACATGTGACTAAGCCACCCAGGTCCTCCATGAATACCAACTTTTTACAGTGCGAGCATTCTCTTTGATCTTGAGGCTGTGTGCTTTTAGAATTCACCCACACATCATGGTAAAATGCACAATGGTATTTAAAACTATTAATTTAGTAATGTTAAAAATGTATTTCATTGATTACAATAGTATCGTAATTTTTTAAAAGTAGTAGTCAATCTATATACCAGTCAAGCACATACTTGTTGGAATTTGTGCTGATTTGCAGGTCACCCCAAGTGAATCTGCAGGTCAGTGTGTTACAAATGGATCTCAACCCAGTTTACTCATGAGAATCATTAGAGAGCTTTTTAAAAAGTATGATTTCTGTGGCCAGGGCTGGCTTCGTGGGCATGCCTCCTGTGCTGTCACAAAGGGCCACTTTTGGAAAAGTTCCTCTCTTGATTCAATGCTCTGATGGTGCTGTGTTGATATTTTTAATAATTCTGAACAAATGTACCATGGATGTTCACTTTGTACGGGTCCTCACAAATTGTGTAATCAATCCTGTCTGTAGCCCCTACGGGCAACTATCAAATCATAATCTAAGGGAGGGGAGTGGATAAAGAAAGCTGTGAATTCAAAGTTATAATTTTTTTAACATAAAGACTGAAATCTGATGTGCTTAAAATTTTTTAAATAATTAAATGTACTCATCTATTTTTTTAAGGTATATTTATTTATTTATTTATTATTTATTTCTAGGAGAGAGAGAGAGAGAGAGACAGCGTGAGCAGGGAGGGTCACAGAGAGAGGGAGACACAGACTCTGAAACAGGCTCCAGGCTCTGAGCTGGCAGTCAGCACAGAGCCCGACGCGGGGCTCGAACCTACGAACCGTGAGATCATGACCTAAGCAAAAGTCGGAAGTTTAACCAACTAAGCCACCCAGGCGCCCCCGTATACTTATTTATTTTGAGAGAGAGAGAAGAGGCAGTGCAAACAGGGAGGAGGCAGAGAGAGAGGAGAGAGAAAATCCCAAGCAGGCTCTGCACTGTCAGCGTACAACCCAATGCAAGACCTGATCTCATGAACTGTGAGATCATTACCTGAGCCAAACCAAGAGCTGGTCGCTTAACTTGACTGGGCCACCCGGGGAACCCCTGAAATGTACTAATGTTAAGTGTATGTCCACGAATATTGACAAATGTTTGCAAATGGTTTTTAGATGTGATGTAGTCAGTGTTTTTAATTTTAGCTAAATTTTTATCCTAGTCTGTTTGTCTTTTATATTTTTCTTTGTGGTTTCTTTTGATAAGCAGATTTTTTTTAACTTTGAAGAAATCCAATTTATCTATTTTTTTCTTTCATGGTTTGTTTTTTGTCTACTCTAGTATCATCAATACGTTCCCCTCTATTTTCTAGAACTATTGTAGTTTCATCTTTTATATTTAGACTTGTGGCTTCTCTTTTCTTCTTTCCTTCCTTCCTTCCTTCTTAGTGTTTTTGTGTCCTATCTCAGAAACTTCGCTTCCTTCAAGTTTGCAAGCATAGTCCATATTTTCCTTCGGAAACTTTACACTTTTAGCTTTTTGGTGTAAATGTGTGATCCATTTCATTTCTTTTTAATGGCACGATTTGGCAAACTGTAGCTTGCAGTCCAAGAATGTCCCACGAGTGCTTTTTTAAATACAATTTTACTATAACATTGTTTCATCCGTGTGGTCCCATATTATCTATGGCTGCTTATGCACCACAATGACAGAGTTCAGTAGTTGTAACAAAGATTATATGGCCCAATAAGTTAAAAATAACCTATTTTACTATCATACCTTTTACAGAAAAGTTTGCCAAACTCTGGTATGTGTTGTGAGAAAGAGATCAAGTTTACTTTTCTGTGTCTTATCCAGTTTTTTATCACTATTTACTGAAAAGATTTTCTTTCCTACATTAAATTGCCTTGGAACATTTGCTGAAAGTCAATTGGATCTGTTTCTGGACTCTCTGTTTTACTCTATTAATCTCTCTGTCTGCTCTTAACACACTGTCCTGGCTATTTCATTTTTGAAAGTCACAAATCTTGATATCAGGAAGAAATAAGCACTGGAACATTATTTTCCTTTTTTTTAAAAGATTGCATTGACTAAGTCTTTGTTATTCCTTATAAAATTTAGAATCAGATTCAGAATTCCTTTGAATTATTGGAATTACATGAATTTATAGATTGATGTGGATGAAATTTTTATTTTATATAGTATCTCTCCATCCATGAATATGATGTCTGTCTTCACGTAGGTAAGCCTTTATATTACTCAACAATATTTTTTAATGTTATATTTTATTTTTGAGAGAGAGAGAGAGAGAGCGAAAGTGAGTACACAAGTCAGG
Source organism: Hyaena hyaena (assembly GCF_003009895.1). NCBI lineage: Eukaryota > Metazoa > Chordata > Mammalia > Carnivora > Hyaenidae > Hyaena > Hyaena hyaena. Next base: position 119,508 of record NW_024080646.1, read on the forward strand.
GAGAGACAGAGAGAAAGAGAGGGACACAGAATCTGAAACAGGCTCCAGCTCTGAGCTGTCAGCACAGAGCCTGACACGGGGCTCGAACTCAGGAACTGCGAGATCATGACCTGAGCCAAAGTGAGACACTTAACTGATTAAGCCACCCAGGTGCCCCTCTCAGCAATATTTTTACTTTTCACTTATAAAAGTCTTACACCTCTTTTGTTAAATTATTTAGAATTATCTTTTTTTTGAAACCATGGTGAATATTTTTATCTTTATCTGTATTTTCAAATAGTTATTTTCTTAGAATATAGAAGTCTATTGGTTTTTCACTGGTCATATACTGCACCTTTGCTCAGGTTAATTCTAGTAGATTTTTCAGATTCCTTAGGATTTCCAATATAAACAACCTCACCTGCAAATCTTTAAAAAACAAAATTTATTTTTTTCTTCATAATATTTATGCCCTTTACTTCATTTTCTAACCTTATTTCACTAGCTGGAATAAAAGTGTAATAATTTTATGCTGAATAACGTTTTGTTGAATAAAAGTGGTAAGAATGAGTTTACTTACCCTGTTTCTTACTTTATAGAGGATATGTTACACATTTCACAACTTGATGTGATGTTGGCTGTATGTTTGTCATAACGGTCTCTATCAGATGGACAAATTCACCTCCAGTCTTAGCTTGGTATCCTTTTAGGAATAAATTTTGAATTTTGTCAAATGTTTTACCTGTATCTATAAAATTAATTATAAGATCTTTCTTCTTTTCCAGATAACATGTTGAAATATAGTGAAAAATTTTTGAAAAACAAACCAGTTTTATATTCTTGTGATAAGCCTCGATCAAACAAATGAATTATCTTATTTTTAGATATTTTAGGATTCAACTTAAGGGTATTTTGTTAATAATTGTTACATCTATGCTTTCTAGTAATATTGGTCTGTAATTATGATGACTCATAAAATGAGTCAGGAACTTTTCCTTCCACCTCTATTGATTGAAAGATATTAATGTTATTTCTGCCTTCAATACCTGAAAGAACTCACTTTTGAATCCATCAAGGCCTGAAGTTTTCTATCCAATGGGTTTTTTTTATTATAACAAAATTTTGTATACATAAAGAGTTTTTCTGTTTTCCATTTCTGTGTCAGATTTGACAAGTTGTGTTTTTGAGTGAATACTTCCATTTCACCTAGATTCTTGAACATATTGGCGTAAAGTTTTAAATAATATCCCCCTTATTATTTTTAACATCCATATGATCTGTACTGACAATCACATTTGTATTTATTTTTCCCCCTTTTTTTTTCTTAAACTTGCAAATATTTAATCAATTTTATTAAGCTGTTCTAAGAATGAAATTTTGACTCATAAAATCATTTGGTTCCTCTTCTTTTCTTTTTGCCCTTCTCATTATTTTTAGTGTCCTTCAACTTACTTAGGGTTCAATTTATTCTTTTTTCCCCTAGATTCTCCAAGTATAAACTTAGATTTTTTTCACTTCAAACAATTCTTTTATGATACATGCATTTAAAACAAATTTCCCAGAGCACCTGAGTGGCTCAGTTGGTTAAGCATCCAACTCTTGATTTTGGCTCAGCTCATGATCCCAGGGTCATGAGATTGAGCCCCACATTGGGGTCCATGCTGGCATGAAACCTGCTTAAGAATCTCTTTCACATTCTCCCTCTGCCCCTCCCCCACTCACATGTGCTTGCACTCTCTCTCTTTCTCCAAAAGATAAATAAATAAAGCAAATTTCTCTCTAAGCACTCTTTTAGTTGGATCCCTCCAAATTTACATATGTTGTATTTTCATTATCACTTAGTCAAAATATATTCTAATTTATCTTTTTAGTTTTTTGTTCATAAGTTATGTTGAAGTTACTTGTTTCATTTTCAAAAATGTAGGGATTTTCAAAATAATTTATTATCATTTTCTAAGATTATTCTGCTTTTGTCAAAGAAAATATTCTGTAGTGTTTCAATCCCTTGAACTTATTGAGACGTATGTATGGCTCATCAAAGTTCTATTTTGGAAACTTCCAAAGAATGTGTACTTTGTGGTTGTTGGGCATAACTGTACCTAGCCATTAGGTCCAACTTGTTTAATGTGATGTTCAAATGTTCTCTATTCTTACATTGTGAAGGGAGGGTCTGATTTTTCTTTTAATCACTATAAAAGGGGTTATAAAATTTCCAAATATGATTATGGATTTGTCTATTTCTTCTTTTAGTTCTGTCAGGGTTTGCTTTGTTTTGTTTTGCTTTGTTCTGTTCTGTTTTGGCATCCTTTTACACTTTTAGAGCTCCACTTTAGCTCTGTCTAGTATTAGATACATACAACTTTGGATTGCGATTTTTTTTTTTTTAATGTTTCTTTTTTTGAGATAGAGACAGAGAGACAGAGGATGAGCTGGGGAAGAGTAGAGAAAGAGGCAGACACAGAATTCAAAGCAGGTTCCAGGCTCCTAGCTGTCAGCACAGAGAGCAAAGCGGGTCACGAACTCACAAACTGCGAGATCATGACCTGAGCTAAAGTCAGAAGCTTAACCGACTGAGCCACTCAAGCACCCCAGCAATGTCTTTCTAATGAGTGACTGTTTTACAGTCTAAAATTACTTTCTTTGGCACCAGTAATAATTTTTTACTTGAAATCTAATTTATCTGACATTCAACTAAACACACCAACTTTCTTATGCTCGCTGTTTATACTTACTGTTCACACTTTGTATCTTTTTCTATCCTTATATTTTCTACCTATCAGTGTTATTAAATACTCTCTTGCAGAGAGCATGAGGTTAGTACTGCTTTTTAAATTGGAGTACTTAGTCCATTTACATTATATGTAATTGTGCTATGATTGCATTAATTTTACCAACTTTTGTTTTCCACTTGTCTTACCTCTTTTTGGTTCTTTTGTTTTCTGCCTTTCCTTTCTTTTGTCCCACTATATATTTATATGTATTTATATAATATATATATATATATAATATGGATATAAGTAATAGCATATAAATATATTTTTCCATTTTATATATAAATACACCATATATTTTTTAAAGCTTTTCTCTTTTTTTTCATTTATTACTTTGATAGAGGTTGGGGAGGGGTAGAGAGGGGGAGGGAGAGAAAATCCCAAGCAGGCTCTGCAATGTGAGCATGGAGCTGGATGCAGGGCTCGAACTCACCAACCTTGAGACCATGGCCTGAGTCAAAATCAAGAGTCGGTTGCTTAATCAACTGAGCCAGCCAAGCACCCCAACTTATAAGTTTTTTATCCCGTTTCCCCTACTGCACTTTTAGATGTATCCTTTTATATTCTTTTTCCTGCTATTAGGAATTATAATACGCCTCCTGAACTTCTCATTGTCTACTTAAAATTAACATTGGACTAGTTTATGTAAAATATGAGAAAGCATAACAATAAAATTTGGCCTATGCCATATCTTTTGCGTGTTTATTGTCATATAGTATATTTCTATATGCACACAGTAAATGTTATCTTTACTTGAAATAATCTTTTTACTTTTAAAGACATATAGTACTTTTTATTTGCCAACATATGGATAGCTTCTCTTAGTTCCTCACTTAGTTATAATTTAATTCCTAACTTAGTTATAGGTTTCTATCTGATAACATTTGCCTTCAGCCTGAAGAATTTTTCTTAGCATTTCCTATAGTGCAGGTATGCAGGCAACTTTTGTTTTTCCTTTTTTTTTCAAATTTTTATTTAAATTCTAGTTAGTTAACATATAGGGTAATGCTGGCTTCAGGAGTAGAATTTAATGATTCATCACTTACATATAACACTTAGTGCTCGTCATACCAAGTGCCTTCCTTAATACCCAGCACCCTTTTAGCCCACCCCCTACCACCTCTCTCTATCAACCTTCAGTTTGTTCTCTATCATTAAGATTCTCATTGAGGGCACCTGGGTGGCTCAGTTGGTTAAGCATCCAACTTTTGATCTCAGCTCAGGTCTGGATCTCAAGGTCGTGAGCTCAAGCCCTGTGCTAGGCTCTGCACTGGGCGTGAAGCTACTTATAAAAAGGTTTCATGGCATTCTTTCCTCTCATTCTCCCTTTTTTCATCCCAAATGTTCATCTGTTTTGTTTCCTAAATTCCATGTATGAGTGAAATCATATGGTATTTGTCTTTCTCTGACTGACTTCTTCTGCTTAGCACAATACACTCTAGCTGCATCCACATCATTGCAAATGGCAAGATTTCATTCTTTTTGATGGTTGAGTAATATTCCATTCCATATGTATATGTATATATATATACACAGCTTTTTTATGTATATATATATATATACACATCTTTTATATATATATATAGATATATATATAAATATATATATTATGTAAATACCTAATAGTGCAATTGCTGGGTCATAGGGTAATAACTTTTTAAGGAACCTCTACACAGTTTTTCAGAGTGGCTGCACCAGTTTGTATTCCTACCAACAGTGTAAGAGGCCTCCCATTTCTCTGGATCCACACCAACATCTGTTGTGTCTTGTGTTGTTCATTTTAGCCATTCTGACAGTTGTGATGTGGTATCTCATTGTGGTTTTCATTTACATTTTCCTGATGATAAGTGATGTTGAACATCTTTTCATGTGTCTGTTGGCCATATGGATTTCTTCTTTGGAAAAATATTTATTCATGTCATTTGCCCATTTCTTACCTGGATTATTTATTTTTGGGTGTTGAGTTTGGTATGTTCTTTATAGATTTTGGTTCTAACCCCTTTATCCAATATGTCATTTGTGAATATCTTCTCCCATTCCGTAGGCTGTGTTTTAGTTTTGTTGATTGTTTCCTCCGCTGTGCAGAGGCTTTTTATCTTGATGAGGTCCCAGTAGTTCATTTTGCTTTTGTTTTCCATGCCTTCAGCAACTTGTCTAGTAAGAAGTTATTCCAGCCAACATCAAAGAGATTACTGCTTGTGTTCTTCTCTAGGATTTTGATGGTTTTCTGTCTCAGATTTAAGTCTTTCATCCATTTGAATTTATTTTTGTGTATGGTGCAAGGAAGTTATCCTGGTTCATTCTTCTGCATGTAGCTGTCCAGTTTTCGCAGCACCATTTGAGGAAGAGACTCTCTTTTTTCCATTCAATATTCTTTCCCGCTTTGACTATATAGTTGTAAGCTGTTATTTAACTGAATATCTTTTTATTCCTCCCTCATTATTGATGGAGAAATTTCCATTTTTGCCCCCCCAGAACTTCCCAAATGCTGTTACACAGGCTTCTGGCTGCCATTATGTCTGATGGAAGTTAGCCATCATTTGTGTTATTGTTCACTTGAATATGATGTGTGTTTTGTCTCTGGCTACCATTAAGATTTTTTTGTTCATCTTTTGTTTTTCAGCAGTTTGACTGTGAGGTACATAGATGTGGTTTTCTTTGTATTGTGTGTGTGTGTTGGGGGGGATTCAGCTGAGCCCCAGAGAGGCCATGTAATGAGAGGGAGGAATGTGCCTTAGAGTGAGAACAATAATTTAGGACAAAGAAAATAAAACACTATAGACCTAGGTTAGCCAAATATGAAACCAAAGTCGATGGGCCTGATGAGATACAACAGCGATCTTACCACCTGCCAGGACACAATGCAGCCCTTGTCTAGCCAGGCCAGACCAGTAACTTCTCTTACGGTGCGTAGCCTCTGGGGTCCCATGCAGCTCTGGCTCTTGACAGTGGCTCTGCCAGGCCTGCCTGCACCCCATCTCCCTGCTGCACACACAGGGCAGATTTCCATCAGGCCCTCACAGGGAATTCCCACACTGCCTTTGGGACCGCCATCTGCAGGATCACCTCCTCTTGTGTCCTGCTGCACAAACACCAGTGCCTTTACAGACTCAACCTACACTCCCCATCTCTTCTCTTTGATTCGGCAAGATAGCTGCTCTCTGCTTAGACTCCACCTGCCTGTTCTTAGGCAGGGAAAGTAGCACCAAGGCAAAACTGGGGGCAACATGGGCCACATCTCTTGACTTTTCACTCTGTCAAATATCATAGTCCTCTGACTATGGCTGTCCAATGCATAAAAACGGTCATCTCATATATTCTTTCTGGTTTTCTACTTATTTACAACAAAGAAATAACTTCAAGCCAACTATTCCATTATGGCCGGAAATGGAAGCTCCATTTTTGTTTGTTTTGAAAACTCCTCAGGTGATTTTTTAACGGACAGCCTAGAGACAGAACTACTATCTTAGAGCTCCTGGATTGTGTCAGGTGGGCACCCCTTGGTGCTAAGAACAGGGGCGAGGAAAAAGTGACCAGAGAGGAGATTCCAAGGGAAGGATACCTAGTTTTTGGTTTTGTCTTGCATTTTTGCCCTGCAAGTCCTTTTCCACAAGATAAACTTCTGAGACAGCATGGTATAGTGGATAATATTCTCAGAGTAAGAAAGCCTGAAATTCTAGTTACAGCTCAGCCAATAGCTACTGGGTGCCTGTCATTTAGCATGCCTTTCCTCATCCACAGAGAGATAGAATTGGATACAGAATACTGACATTTTTTCCTATCATCTTGAGTCTGAAGACCGCAAAATATTAAGCTGTCTAATGATTTCCGTAACCAAGGCATAACCACAAGAAGGCATAAAACATCAGTTTCCTATTATGAAAAGCAAAAACAAAATCTTTATAAAATAAACTCATATGCTTTTAAGAAAATGATAAGATATAAGTTAAAATTGCCTGTAAGAGGCTATAGTGATTTTGATATATTGTCAGGAACTCTTTGCTGAATTTCAAGATTTTCCAAAGCAGAACACCAACTGAATCCCAAGTAATTGAGATGATCACATATTTTAAGTTTAATTTCTACTCTCAAATGTGCCCTATTGTTAAGAGGGCAAGTGCATCAATTCTTACTAGCTGATAGCCAATTAAACCATAAAAGGGACATGTACAAAGTGATTTTGAAACCTTAAATGAATTATTTTGAAAGTGTGGTACAAGAGAAGACTTACTGCTTAGCTTGAACTTATCATCCACATGCTTTTTACCCAATGCATATGTTGAAATAACAAATGCCCCCCCCAACCCCCCATTCACATTCCTATTTCTCAAATTACTTAAGGGCTGATCATTAAATCCCTTCCGTTAAACATTAGAGCTGGTTCTTAGGTTCAGCTTTCTGAAAGGTATAATCCATTACCAAGGATAAAATAGCGTGGAAAACTCCGGGTAGGTAAAAGTTTGGGCATCTGTTGAGTTGAAAAAACAAGACACCTGGTCTTTTGATGACAAGACCAGGATTCTAACAGAAAGTCAAAGTTTGGAGTTCTGCTCAATCTTGTCTCTTAAAAGTCCTGACTTCAAGGTTTCCTTCTGACATAATTACATACTTCCCCTTGTCTTCTGACCTTCTGAAACGTCATGATTTGCCTTTGTTCAGATTGTATCTCTGCCCTCAGTAAGAAACACATTCAGAGTGTTTGGAACATTTTCATGTTTTTGAAGAACAAAAATAAGACAACACACAAAGAAATATTTATGGAAATTCTTTTTGAGACTCATCTCAGTTTGTCTTTGGAAAGAGCACTTTTGTGTATAAGTAGGGTGAAGGGGGCCTAAATGTGACATAACCCTGGTAAACTCATCCACATTTTAAGAAAGGCATAGGTGTTAGGGTTAATAACAATTTCGAATCAATATCTGGCAGCATACTATTTACAATAATAATATATCATGAGAACTTGTAGTTTCATTATAAGAAATGAAAATTGATGTCAGTAGCATATAGAAGCAAATTATGCTCTAATGATTTTCTAATAAAGTAATTTGCTCATAGATCACAGGGGATACAGCAAAAATCTACTAATACTGGGCCAAAGTAATTATTTTTCAGCCTTTAAATATTAAGCAACTTGCCGAAGGCTTCTCATGGCATGCTAAATAATGTTTCTCTGTCCCACCAAGTTTCTTGGGGAGTCTGATAGGTCAAAGGCAGAACTTCAGAGATAATTGAGTGCACTTAAAATGCACATGTTTACCAAGAAAGAGCAAGTTAAGTTTGTTTTTCCCCTGTGGCTAAGTCAGTTTTCCACCTGTGGTCTATGTGACAGTTTAGAGATTTTTGTAGATTCCTGTAATTGTGATTTTTAACCAGGAGGAAGGGATCAGCTGGCAGAATCTTTAGAAATTTTTCCAAATACAATCCACCAACCTCATCCTCAACTGCAACCTAATTTAATCCCTGGGTAGGTAAGTAAGAAAGTTGAATCAAATAACGCATGTGAAAATGCTTTGACTATTACAAAATGCAATATAAATAAAAGTTATTAAGACATACTTGACTGGAAAACACCAACTGTTTTCAATACCTAATTACATTTCCCTCAGGACTTCTAAAAGTGTATTATCTTGCACCTTAGTATTAAGAAGGAGTGAATAATTGTATTTGCATATGAGCAGTAGCATAGAAATTATGTTCCTATTTGGTGGACTTTCAATCAAGCAAAACAAAGTGACCAATTAAAAATGCTAGGGATGGACATTTGTGGCAGCAGAGCTCTTTGCACATGTTTTTCTTCATTATTTCTCTTTGCCTTACCTTGGGCTGCTTCTAGAGCTTATTTTAAAAGGTTAAAACAAAATTGAGAAAGGAAGCAAAACTAACAAGGCAGATGGCTTGTCAAATCAGAAACAGGAAGCCTTTCCAAAAACAGAATAAAGAACATGGAGAATTATGAGAGCGAAATGTTCATCGTGGGTCTACTGCATTTCCTTTGGATGTAAAAATAAAACATGGCTAGAGTTCAGTCTCTAATAATTCTCTATGTCCCTTCATTCGTCAATCCTGCATTTTTAACAGGATCAACCTACAGAGAGGTGTATCTCTGAATCGTGAAGTCTGTCAGATATTTATAAGAAGCTCCCCAAAAAGGCTCTAATTTTTGCCCTTTTGAAATCTGAAATTGCAGACTTGGTTTCTCTAGAGCAACTTTTGGATTCAGAATGAGAAGGATCCACCACATGAGAAATAACGAAAGATGAAAGACCCGGTGTTACGTGGGTATCTGTTCTCTTTAGCACCTCTTGCCCCTTCCTCCACCTCCTTCTTCACAGCACCCGGGGGTGGGGGGTGGGGGGGGAGAGGATAAGTAGGAAGTTGGAAGCATCACCAAGTTTGGGAACACAGTAAGAGTCAGATTTTCTTTCCATCACTTTTACCATCTGATCCTCTTTTTTAGTGTCTGACTCTACCTCTTTTTTGGGAGCCTCTGGCTTTTCTATCTTCCTATCTTTGTCCTCTCATTGATAGTCTGTTTCTCCATCAGCCCTTTTCATAGTATCTTCTTTTGTCTATTTCCCTTTATCAGCCATCCCTTAGTTTGATTTTTCCTTGTAGGCATAATTTTTTTAAATCTGCATTACAATAAACTTTTTCAACCTTAAACTCTACACTTATTAGTCTTGGTCTTTTGAGAATCAGGTATCAAAAAGAAGTTATCAAGAATTAAACATTTGAATGACTTATTAAGAGAAATGCCAGTGAGAGAAAATGGAGAGAACGTTTGGGTAGTCTAGTAAAGCCATCAGACCACGTTGGAGGCTGGATCCTGAGAAGAAAGAGGGAAAGTAAGGAAGGTCAGACTAAGGGGGGGAAGCATCTAACCTGTGGTGTAGTTCTGAGGAAACTTCAACAGGGAGAGCTCCTGAGCCAACGTCATTCATCACAGGAATAGTATCCAGGCTGTGCCCAGTCAGTGGCTGCAAGCAGCCGATGGGAAGCAGGCCCTCAGTCAGAATGTGGAGATGGATTTCAGCCTCCAGAAGCTTGGGGCTATCAGTAAATCATTCTCCCTGCATTTGGAGATCTGTGAGGTGCATTCTCATAGCCGCCAAACTATTCTTAGAGCTATGACCTGTGTGTGTGTGTGTGTGTGTGTGTGTGTGAGTGTGTACACTAGTGTAGACCTTACTCTTTCACAAAAGGATTTGGAATATGTAAGTAAAATAGCTCTGTGGGCTATTTGACAAATTAGAAACCTGCTTCAAGAAATTACCTTTAGATTCACATTTGCTGAGCTGATGAAAATGAGATCTATTTTTTTTTCCAGCGGGAAAATAGACTATTCAACAAGTCAATGGTAGGGAGTTTTGTGCATATTCCAATAAGTGTCAGCAGCCATCATGGTTACTCTTATATCTTCATCTAAAGATACATTTGTCTATTGTTAAATTTCTTTTAAAATGGATATTAGCACAATCACCATAGGAGTCAGAAAACACAACAGTTGGTAAAAGTTATCTTTTATGTGAATGGTGGTTGTTGTAAAGCTGTATAAAAATCACCTAAAGGAAAAAAGTAAACACTGAGGAATATGTTTAGTCTTATGGATTTTGAAACAAACCAAGTAGGATTAAATGTAAAATTTAATAAGTATTGCTAAAGATGATCATTTAAAATAAATGTATTCTGTACTTAAATACTTTCTAAGACATTAGGCCAGTGCTAATTAGTGTCATGATAGTCACAAAGCCAGAATTATATGTTCCAGTCAATAGCCACTGCTGAATTATTCTATATCTTGTTATATGGTCAGTGGAGGTAGCATATTTATCAAGAGAAAAAAAAAACAAAGAATTCAACACAATACAGAAGGAAGAGGGGAAGGATAAGAAGCAGACTGATTTAAAGAGACTATAAAAATATTAATTTCTAAACAAATGTTCACTCATTTTGATGATATCCCAGATTCTAGCCCTTCTCAGTCCCTACTCACATGATAGCCTTAGTACATTCCTCTCATGATTTTATGTAAACACACTTACTATTTAAGCAAAAAGAAAACATAAGTAGAAATAATAAACCACAAGAAAAAAATAGACTCTATATAGGTTAAAATAAGGATGGAGAGATGGTTTTCTGCCATATTTGGGGAAGTAATGACAGCCCAGGCAGAGCTAAAGAATCAGTGGTAGTGAAGGTGGTCTAAAACTTTGGGGGCTGATAAGCTATAGGGGTCAGAGTTTTCCAGAGAAGCAGAACCAGTAAGATGGATAGATGCATAGATAGATAGATAGATGATAGATAGATAGATAGATGATAAATAGATGATAGTATGATGATAGATATTTATAGACAGAGATCGAGGGAAGGAAGGAAAGAAGAATGGATAGAAGGAAGGAAGAAAAGAAAGAAATATGGATGGATAGAAGGAAGGGAGGAAAGAAGGAAGGAAGGAAGGAAGGAAGGAAGGAAGGAAGGAAGGAAGGAAGGAAGGAAGGAAGGAAGTTTACTGTAAGGAATTGACACACACAATTATGAAGGCTGGCAAGTCTAAAATAACCAGGCAAAGCCTATTTGCAGATAAAATCCAAAGAAAGACTGCTGCACATTTTCTTTTCTTTAGAGTAGATGGTCTTTTTATTCTAGCCAGGCCTTCAACTGATTGGATGAGACCCACTCACATTATAGAGCGCCTTTTGTTTTACTTGTAGTCCATTGATTTAAGTATAAATCTCATCCCAAAACACCCTCACAGAAACACCCAGAATAAAGTTTGACCAAATATCTGGACATCTTGTGACCCAGACCAAATTAACATAAAATTGTCCATCATACAAACCTTGCAGATTTTCTAGCCTTTGTAGCAGGAATAGTTAACTAGGTGATGCCCTACCCACTCTGATTCTATGTAACAGAGACCAAGCCCTAAAAGTTGGGTCAACTACCCCCCGAAAAGCTTTCACAAATGTATGCCTTCTTCTTAAACTTGACTTCCTAAGTTTTTGAAATTCACAGTGAATTTTTCTATTGGTCTTTCTTTTATGCAACATTTTATTGAGGTATAGCATACATGCAATAAATTACACAAATCTAAGCTAACAACTAAATATGTATATCTCCATGTAACCAACATCCAAGACAATAGATAGGTCACTGTCAACATTCCAGAAGACTCTCTCATTTTCCTTTTCAGTTAATAAACCCCAGAGAAAAATGCAACTCTGATTTTTTTACTGAAGATCTGTTTTGCCTTTTTCTGAATGTCATATAAGTGAAATCACACAAAATTTCCTGTCTTAATCCTGACTTCCTTCATGTTCAGTCTGCAACTATAAAAGGACTATAAGACCTCCCTTGTGGGGTAACAGGTTAGCTTGCCATCATCTTACATACATATACTGACAAACAAAAACAAGATCCTGGGTCAGAGAACACATGGTTTACTACTCACAGCAAAAATCTGCCAGTACAGCATCTCAGCATCTGTTCCCCATGACCCAGTCTCCACAAGGCAACAGAATGAGGGCCAGATGTTTCCCTGCACATGTATTGGGTTTGCATCACGAGAGAGGAATCCCAAACAATGATACTTGGCACTTACATAGGGCGGCACAATAAGCAGTCTCCTCCAGGGGAAGGGCAGGGTAAAAGTACCACCCTGAGCTGCAAGCAAGCGTCTCTGGAAGAGTGGAAGTAGGCCTTGCTAACTGGCATGTCTCCGGAGGTTTCTATCTTTGCAGAGACACTGTCTCTAGCTTCTAAGGCATGTTTGCACAGCATCCCCTGTACCCGGAACACCTACACCATGTGGAAACACTGACAAGTCCAGAGGAAATTGTCTGCCAACAGCATCAATCTTTTCTTGAAACTAATACATAGTTTTGCATAAATCAGTGGTTTGTTCTTTCCTTGCTCATATATCTGCTATTACTGCAGTTTATTTAGAAATTAGTTGTCAAGTAACAACCACATGTACAGGCATGATGTTTGGGATCAGCGCCATGTGACTAGAAGGACTGATATGCTTACGAGTATGGATTGTGAAACCTAGTGCAAGAGTTCTTAATGTGACTTCCACAGATCGCTTGGCAGTTTATATTTGGTACTCGGGTGGCTCATGATCCTTTCAAATTCCACTTAAAACTTTCTGTCATGTTACATGCATTTTTCTGGGGGAAATGGAGCCATTTGTTTTACGAAGTATCTAGATGTGTGTAGAACTCAAATGATTAAGAATTGTTGATGTGGTAATTGGCAATTCCATCACAGCTAGATCCCAACACACTTTCTTTGATCTTAGTTCTTCCAGCTTAAAATTTTTTTTTTAATGTTTTATTTATTTCTAGGAGAGAGAGAGAGAGACAGCGTGAGCAGAGGAGGGTCAGAGAGAGAGGGAGTCACAGACTGAAACAGGCTCCAGGCTCTGAGCTGGCAGTCAGCACAGAGCCAGACGCGGGGCTCGAACCCACGAACTGCGAGATCATGACCTAAGCGAAAGTCGGACGCTTAACCGACTAAGCCACCCAGGCGCCCCTTAGTTCTTCCAGCTTAATCCAGACTCCGAGGCTCTAATATCCTTCAACTTCTCCCTGTCATCTACTCCTGCACCAGAGCAGTAGAACTGCCAAGAAAAAAATAGAACAAGAATGATTGGAAAAGGTGGGGGGGGGGGGGAAGGTGGTCAGACAAAGTAGAAAGAAAAGCACCTTAGATGAATAGTTTCACAGTTTTTTGTGTGTCCTTGGTCAAGAAAACAGTAATACAAACACTCCAGACCAAGGCCTGAGACCCACATGAATGCTCTGCTCTTCCCAGGACTTAATCTAGCAAAACCCTACCATCCTAAAATGCTCAGGTTCGCCCCACTCATCTGACGCATTTAGAACAAAATTTCCCAAACTTAATATTCACCTGCATGCCTTCAATTTTTTCTCACCTGGCACTGGAAGTAAATTTAACAAATGGACTCTCCTCCTCATTTGAATTTTTGCCTTTTGGAATATTTGCATTTTAACATGGGTATGCCTGAAAAATAAGCCTTTGCTGGAGGGAATGTATTACTAATGTTAAAATGTTAGGCGTTTGTTAGAGCCTAGTTGAAGAGGGATTAAAAAACGAGTAAGCTTTTCTGTCACACTGTCACACAGCAGTGCTCAAATCACATGCTACCATCATCTCCTTATATAGCTTTCATAAAATTCTCTACTTTTCTTATTGAACAAGTTGCCCTTTGGAACAAAATGGCCACACAGATCACTTAACTACGCTTCCAAGAACATAGTCTAAATCACAGATCTGCCACCCAGTCTAGCATAGTCTTGGGCACATTCATAAACATCCGAGAGACACCGTCTGATTAGTGGTACTATGGAGATAATAATGTTTGTGGTAGTACTTCATAAACTGCAGGGTGTTTTACAAACTTATGTAATAACATGGTTATGCCATAGCCAACCCATGCATATGACCTTCTCTGGACCATATCTGCTGGTTATGAAAACATTTCTTAAAAGTTCAAAACTGCAACACTATCGAGGTCAACATTTTGAAAAGTAGTCCTTGGGGTAATAGTTGAGGGCAGAGGTGGGAGGAAAGAGGGGAGAAAAGAGGAGTTGAAAAGAGATCATGCTTTTTGTGAATATACCATAGTTACTATCCTTGTAGGAATCATAACTATTAGGCAGGTGCCTTTGCAGTGTAGGATTTATAGGCATAAAGGTTTGGTGTTCTGTGATAAATCAATAGTGTGTTGCATACCTTTGTTCAATACAGACTCATGTGTGTCTTCATTAGTCACAAGTGGGAAAGATCAATGATTCACCCACCAAGATGTATGAAGCCTGTGTCTTAATACCATTGGCCTTGTAGGTAGGTTGGTGAAAGCAACTTTGTTGACTGACAGGTATGTCTTATGTGAGAATCTGTATCCTAATACATTTAAGGATGTTAACAAAAAGCAACCACATCTATTGCTTATGGAAAGCAGAAGACAGTATCTCCCAGATCGTTGACATTGAACAATGCCTGAGCTATTGGAGCTCCGTTGCTTCCAAATGTATAGTAATGCCAGTGGAAAGGCACAGAACAATTTAAAAAGTAAATAATTACATCCTTTGGCTTAGGATAATGCCAGGTAGGTCAACTGTTGTAGTCACATCTTTGTCTCGAGGAACTGCCAGTTAACTGACTTCTTTGTAGCTGTTCACCTAAAAGTTTCTCTCAATGAAGAATGTTTTCTATGTTTCTGGATGAAGATGAGAACAATAGCATAACGTCAGCTGCTTTTTAGAAAGGCAAAAACAAGTACAGAGTCTAAAATTGTAGTATGTAGGGGAAGGCATGAAAAAATTAGCATTGGTTCAGAAAGAAAAGTAAACTTAGGCAATGGAGGGGAACCTAATAAACTTTCTTTTCTCCCCCTCCCCCATTCTTACCAAATCTTATGCAATATTGAAAAAAATATATACCATTTTTTATTGTTAATATCCCATCATAAATGAATAGCAAAAAATTAGAGAATTTAAGGAATGTGTTTTGGTTGAAGACCACTAATGGAAGAATAGAGTTCAGTATTTTCAAAAAGAGTGGACTTCAGAGTTCAAATTTCAGCTTCAAATTTCTTTCTTTGACTTTCCATGATCACATTATTTTTTGCCCTAAAATTGATGCAGTTTGTTTTTCTCCAAAACCTTAACATTCTATGGTTAAGTTTGAAATTCTGACATGTCAACATCATGAGGAAAGATTGGGAATTTTAGTATCAAGTCATGACATCTACTAGATAGCAAAAAAGGTCAACAGAAGATGGTTACTCAGTGATTTACTACTCTGAAAGGGGGTAGTATGTCAGCTTGCTCTTAGATATGGCCTAAGAGATGTCTGCTTGAGGAATTTGAAGAATTCTAGCTGGTGGACTTTAGAACTGTCCTTTCATATCTGCAACCCTTGAGTCTGATTTATAGAGTTTAAAATAGCAATGATACACACATTTTTCCTTGGCTTCTAAGAGATAATTGTTCTAAGGGAAGAAGTAAAAAGTGCCTTGGCTCATATGATGTTTTACTATGACTCTCAAAGAATGTAATGGTACCATTCTATTCTATAGATGTTAACTTCATTTTATTTGTGGGGCACTTGGGGACGGAGGATTAGCCTGAAATTCAAACTGAGCTTACTCTCCTTACTCTTTACTCTCCTTATTCTCCTAGCTTCTACCGCTGGAGAGTCTGAGAACATACCCACCAACCAGCCCAGTTGATGGTTGTACATTTATGATTCTTGAGTCATCCCACAGAAAAGGTCAGGTTTCTGAGACATCTTGGTTGGCAGAATTTAGTGTAAAATTTGTAAAACTTACAGAACAAGTCTTTCCTGTTTTTACTGTTATGAAGTTTTCTTTGAGCCCATAATTTCATGGGTTGTCATTTCCCCCCCAGAAAATCTATTTAATGTAGACATATGGATTTTTTTTTTTTTACTATTTGTCTCTCATAGTATCATTTAGATAAAAAGCTTCTAGAGCATTTGTTTGCAATCTCTGAATCCTCTCTTCAAGAAATCATATATATAGAAATGTAGAAATTTCATGAGTTCTCTGAAGCTTATTCATAGACCAATAGATCCATGGTCTCAAAGTTAAAAAACCACTGTTACTGAGAAATTGCAATTGTATCGGCTTAAATAGATTAATATCACACCTTAGATAGTTCCAGGGACTCAGTAAGCACTTCATAAAACCTTTTGGAGGAAGGAGCAGATAGAATATTTTTTCGTTCTCTGCTCTGAAATTACATTTCCTGGATCACTCAGAGACCCAATAAGGTCATCAGTTCCCATTGCCAACATTCCTGCTGTTCATTGCTCAACTATAAAGAATGAGAGGTGGAAGAGTAAAGTCCCTATTTTAGCATTTCATGAATCTGATCATTACACAGTCTCAGAAAGTTACATTAAGCTCCTCTTGTCTTTTACTTGTCGTTGAATTTGCTAATGAACGGGCCTAACTGAGCTTTAAGAGGTTTTATAAAAGGGAGACAAACACTCATTTTTTTCTTTTAATTTTTAAATTGCCTTTCTCTATCATTTTTTTGTCTGTCTGTCTGTCTCAGCCACAAGAAGTTGTCGGGTGTTACTAAAATTCTGTAATACAGTAGTGAAGTACTGGCTCTGTTTTAAATTCTCTCTCTCTCTCTCTCTCTACCTCTCTCTCTGCCTTTACCCCACTCTGTCTCTGTCTCTCTGTCTCTCAAAAATAAATAAACATTTTAAAAAAGCCCTCAAGGAGGAAAGTAGTCATTTGAAGAAAAAAAAAAGTATGATCATACTATATATACTATTTAAAATGAAATGAATTATAGAATTTAGCTAAAAAAATAAATTGATGTAAAACTGAAATAAAAGTTTCTTCAAGAGGTGCTCAATATGTTAAAATTTATTACATTTTAGGAGCACCTAGGTGGCTCAGTCAGTTTGGTCTGACTCTTGATTTCGGCTCACCTCATGATCTCATGGTTTGTGGAGTTGGACCCCACGTCGGTCTCTATGATGACAGGGCAGAGCCGGTTTTCTCTCTCCCTCTCTCTCTACCCATCCCCTGCCCATACAGGCATGCACACATGCTCTATCAAAATAAATAAATAATTTTAAAAAGTGAAAAAAATAGTTTATTACATTTTAATATTTAAAAGATTAATAAAAAGTTACATTTCTACTTTAAATAGTATCTATTTTCATTTTGGTTAGAAATCATAAATTTCATAATTCTGTATTTAAATTGATTCACTATTTACTGCAATATTTTTTATTATTTTTTAAATTTTACTTATTTATTTTTGAGAGGGAGAGAGACAAAGAGCATGAGTGGGAGGACGGAGAGACACACACACACACAGAATCCAAAGCAGGCTTGAACCCACAAACTGTCAGCTCATGACCTGAGCTGAAGTCAGATGCTTAACTGACTGAGCCACCTAGTCGCCCCTTTACTGCAGACTTTTTTTTACCATGTTTTCTCCATATCTGAGTTTTTATTATGTTATGTTTTATTATATTAAGTTTCATCTCATGTCTGCCTGGTATTCATTCTACCCAAGAGTGTTTTGGACTTTAAGTTGTTAACAAACTTGCTAGCTACATAGATATATCTGTTGCCTTTTATTTGAGGACACTATTGGATCACCCTCTAGAAACTTTGTAGGTATTGTTCACTGACTTCTGGTATTGAATGTTGCTTTGGAGACTCCTGTAGCCAATACCAATTTATTCTTTTGTACAGTATTTGCCTTTCTTGTCACATACTCATATTTATTTTCCGAATTGTAGAAGTACAGCAACTTTTACAAGATGTGTCAGAGGATTCTGTCTGCATTTTTTAAAGGTAGAATGTGCCCTTTCAATTTGTAGATTCTAGTTTTTTCTCATTTCCATGGTATTTTCATCTGTGATATTGCTTTATAATTTTAACTGTCCCATTTATTCTATACTCTTCGTTAGAAGTTAAGGGTATACCAGATCTCCCTTTCTTCCATGTATATTAACATACTAGCAATAACTGTTCTTTTCTATTTCATTACTATGACGATGACGACTACTACTACTACTACTACTACTACTACTACTACTTCTATTCCTTATGTGACTTTCATCTTTATAATGGGTAAATTTTCTCTTATATTTTCTCTATTATTTGTGTCAGCTCATTTTTTTCACCAACCACTATCACACAGTTTCTTCATTGAATCTTATATCTACCCTTTGAGATCTTTTCAGGAGTTAATCAGAATGTTCACAATTTCTTTGAGACTTAACAAGGTAAATCCTCTTGTGATATGAGCATAGCTGCTATAATATTTGGTAGGTTTGAGATGGTAAAACTTCCTTGTTTTACTGGAGATGAAGAGCTTTTCTCTTCTATTTTTTTCTTTCTCATTGTTCACAGTGGGTTTTAGGAAAGGAGAATGGAATTTTAACAATGTCTTTGTTCATCCATCTTTGGCCTAAAGCTTATAACATAAGTTTAAATTCAAAATTTTATACTACTTCATTGCTATAAAGCCCCTCGATTGTTGGAGGGACTTCCTTTGCCCAGGAATAAGCAAATTCTCAGAACAATCAAGATTGCAGAAAATAAACACAGGATTGTTTTTCCAATTCTTCTAAACACCTTCACTCCAGACAGGTGGAGGGTAGAATCCTTTGCCCCCTAATACCAGAAGTATGACTGTAGGATAAGACCCCATAGCTTTTGTTAGAAAGATGGTTGTTTTGCTTTGTTTTGTTTTGTTTCTGGTCCACACAGAATTGAAATATAGAGTGTTAGAGTCAGTAGCTTGAGTGTGTTTCTGAAAGACTGGGCTGGTTTTGGCCATTTTGCACCTTGGATAACTTTTTACTATACAGAGGGTTGAGATAGGAGTATATCACTTCAGAGGCTTTTTTCCTGTTTGGAGGGGAATATAGTAGCTGAAAGCCTTTCCAGGAGTTTTCCCCAGCAATAGAATAAAGTCTAGCTGGAAATACTGACCAGCTTATAAGGAAAGCTCTCCTTTCATTTTTCCAATTGGTCAGGGTCTTCCTCAAGAACTGAATCCTTTATATTTCTCAATTCTGTGTTTCTTCTTATTCATACAGTATCATTACAACTACCACAAAACCAAATTGCCACACATCTTCTCCCTGCAGTCAGAAATAGTTTCTAGACCAAATGTACCAGTACCAAACCCGCCCTGACATTTTTGGCAAGCGTCTGTATTTGTATTGAATTTATGTAAGATAGCTTTTGTTTGACAATCAAACCCCCAGAAGCATATTCATCAGGTGATTTATCAATATAAGATATACCACTAATCAATCATTATGTCTTCATTGCAGTGCCAACTCTATCTGAGCTCTTGGCTTATGATTTTACTTTCTTTCACCATATTTCCTTCGCTGTCTCCTACACTATCAACAACAGTACATGACTCGTAATTTATTCCCACATGCAGCCAGCTTTGAGATAAAAGAATAAAAGAAATAGTAATCTCCTAAATAAATAAGCAGTTTAGGTGTAAAGACAAAAGCAAAATAGACTTATTTAAAGTGCAAGAAAATGAGAAAGTTTTGAAAATCGTTATTCCAAAAGATATTGAAATAAAAATCCACAAAACTTTTGATGTATCAAATCTCTCTCTAGCAATAAATACTATAGAAACCTTGCACAAGTAAGTATATATAAATAAAGGTTTTAATTGCAATTTATTTTAGTGGCAATTGGAAATAACAACTGTCTATCCACCTGGGAATAATTATAAACTGATATATTCTAAAGAATGGGCTGAGCCACTGAATAGTATGAAGTAAATCTCCATGCAGGAAAGTGAAAATGATCCATGAGGCAGTGTTCAAATTTTTTTAAAGAAGCAAGTTGTAAACAGTAAGTAGAAACATAATCTCATTCTTTATAATTCATGCTTCATACCCAGGAAGGTGTCTATGGTTTTAAATTATTCAAGAAGGATGAAGATGTTTTATAAATGTAAAAGATTCTTAAAATTCATTGTGGGTTTAATGGTTTGAGCATTTCTTCAACTGCCAATGTACATGCACAGATTCTGAAGGTTACTCTAATAGGGAATCCTAGGGAAGTGTGTGGCAATTGGAGAAAGGAGATAGTCATCTTTTAAACTTTTAAAACTCTAGTCATCAAGCGCATGTAATTAATAAGGAATGCTATGTGAAAAGCAATCATCTCCAAGCAGAGCTACACTACTTCCTCCATTGATGACCTATTCATCAGTCTCTTCCAGCATCATATCTAACTTACAAAAACATACAAGACAAATACACAGTATGATGTAGGATAGATGTCAATGAAATGCAGTTCAACTTCCCTAATTAGATGTATGAATTTGACAAATTATGGAAGAAATATTGTATTTGAATTCTTTGCAGTTACCTTCCACGTGGTTGATGGAGAGAAGTCGGATATGTGAGATAACTATATTTATGGCAGAAATGACTTAGACCCAAGCTTTGTTTGGTCCCAGAAGAGGTGATGTTATCCATATCAGTTAGAGTCTATCAGCACGGTTTAATGACCCTGCATTAAACCATTTCCATAAAGAGCAGCTGTTGCTTCCAATCTGCCTCTCCCCCGTTGTCCTTAAAGATGTCATACTCTCATTGGTCCTTATGTTTTGATATCATATAAGGTGGACAAAGGTGTTGTATAAATATGAAAGATTATTTTCAAAGGTGGTTTTTAAGGCTTACTATTTTAAACATGATTTAAACTGTAGATGCTTAGTGTTTTCAGTGGCTTGATGCAATAAAACCCACCTGTTATTTTTGGCTGCTTTATTTAGACCATCTGCTCCACAAAGAATGAAAAGCTCAACTGTGGATGGAGAATTGTCTATTCCTCATGTGTCAATAATTTATTTATTCTCTCTATCCAAGCCTTCAGGTCATTGCAATAGTGTTTATTCATTTTCTAACACAAGGGAAGCCAATATTTGGTGTTTGGCTTTATTAAAAATCATCACAGGAAATTGTATTTTTTTGTTAATTCATAGTTTCATATTTCCCCCTATGTTAAAATAGCTTGCTGGTGTCCTTTATTTTAAAGACCCTGAGTCTCTCCTCCTTCTGTGGCAGGTAGAGTATCTGCTGAAGAGATATTTTTGGTGAGGGTGAATGAATACTATACCATTCACAGGTCACGGAGCTATGTGAGCATAGTCTTGCTCCTAAATCATGAAGCAGTCTCAACTACAGACAAGAATTATAAAAGTCAGGGACTTGGACACCAAGTGCTTCCAACTGAATGGAATGGTTTCATAGTCTTTATCCTCGTTTTATTGCAACATAGACCACTGGAGGTTACTTTACTTTAGCTTTTCTCCTTGATAACTCTGACTTTATTCTCTTTAGGGTTCACTTGTCACATCTTTGACCATCTCTAATAATAATGATAGCAATAGCAACAACAATAATAACAGCTTGTATTTATTGGGTGATTACTAGTTTTTTTTAAGTTTCTTTATTTTGAGAGAGGGAGAGAGAGAGGGGGGGAGGGAACAGGGCAGGGACAGAGAGAGAGGAAGAGAGAGAATCCCAAACAGGTTTTGCACTGTCAGCGTAGAGCACAAGCCAAGGCTCAATCTCACAAACCATGAGATCAGGACCTGAGCCAAAATCAAGAGTTAGACACTTAACTGACTAAGCCACCCAGGTATCCCAAGTGCTTACTAGGTTCTAAATGCTATTCTAAGCACACTTCAAATCTACCACTCATCATTATTCAGATCCTCTTTTTCTCATTTTAGGCTTTCTCCAAAACTTACTCAATGGTCTTTTCTTCCACTTATTCATTCATTTCCTCAATGAGAACATTTCCCATATGGTTCAAAACACCACCTCTTTGTAGGTGGTGTTTAGCTGCATCTCCAGCCTGTCTTAGTTCGTTCTGACAGTGATAACAAAATGGTATAACTAGATAGCTTATAAATAACAGAAATTTATTTCTCATAGTTATGGAGCTGTAAAGTCCAAGATGACAGTGCAGAGGAGGACCTGCCTTCTCCTTGATGGCCATCTAACCCCACGTGGCAAAAGGGGTAAGGGAGGTCTCATTTGGGCTTTTTATAAGGTCACTAACTCCATTTGTGAGGACTCGACTTTCATGAGTTTATCCTCCATCAAAGGCCTCAACTCAAAGTAGCATTAAATTAGGGATTAGGATTTCAACATTTCAATCTGGGGAAAATATAAACATTCATACCCTATTATAGCCACAAAACTTAAATCTACCTTCCCATTTCCAGTTGCCTCTAGGATATTTTCGGGTTAATTAAGTGGAACAAGGAGCTAATATTTCTTGAATGCCTGTTAATTGCCTGGTACAACATTTCACATGTTATTTTGTTTAAGCCTCCACATAACTTTAATCTCATTTTAGATTTGGGGAAAGTTAGGAACAAGCAGTTTAATAATTTTCCTGAGATCACACTGTTGAAAAGAAAGCAAACGAATAAAAACTCAAGTGCAATTTGAAAGCCTATGACTTAATAGCATTTTATGTGATAAGTTTAAAATGTAATACTTTCTCCATTATCATTGACTGCCATTTGAGATTATCACCCACATATCACCAAAGCTCCCTTTCAATGTTTCTCTGTTTATCTCCTACTCACCTCCCTGCCATGACTGTCACTCAAGTCCTCAGTACCTCAACTTGAGGTCACTCTGGTTACCTCCCTCCCTACTTTTCATTTCCAACCCTTGCTGTACAGAACTACCCAATATATTTTCCTGTGGCCCTGCTCTCCTACTGTCATTTCCCGGCAAAAGAATCTATCATATCACCCATGGTCTATCCATCAAGGTCAAATGATAGATTCAGAGTTTTCCTTCAACTTCCTCTAAACTACCTGTCCAAGATGATCCTTACTTATTAACTGATTTCATTCACAACAATCAGTTCACTGGGCTCTTCACAAACTCTGCTCTTTGTCATTCCTTTTCTACTTCCAGAAATCTTTCCTCCTCTTCTTGGCCAATGTGATCTTACCCTGGTTCAAAATTCCCAACCCAGTTCTTTTCTTACAGGGAAGCCATGTTGTCTGTCTGCAGTCCACTAACATCTTTTCTTCTCACAATTCCTGAAGTTCTGCAGTGTGCTCCTTGCCTTTGTCTAGTGTCTCTTATTTGAGCCTTCAGGTATTATTAGACAGTAAACTATGAGAACAGAAGTCCTCTGTGCTACTTTTTGAACTTGGCATATGAAGTTGCACATTGTGTGTGTGCAATTTCTTCTTTTAGATTACTTGACTGCCATAAACTGTGTACTTAGAAGTGACAATCATTCTGTCACATAAAGCTTATACCTTCCTGATAACCTTTATTACAGTCTGTTTTTCCTACAGGTGTTTGGAATTTCCCACCTTTGATATTATGTATGCCTAACAGGAAATAACAAACAATATTTGTTTACCTCTTGCATATGTTTCTTATCTAATACTATCTCTTATGCAAAAAGATAATCATACTTACATGCCACCTTCCTTTAGAGCCTATCTATGGTAACTTTTAAAATGCAATGTCTATCATTTAAAGAGAGATAGTAAGATGATATAAACCATAGTATATCACCAGGTTTCTTATCGATAGTCATGATTCTCTCTTCTTCCCAAAGGACATGCTTACAAAGTATTAGATGAAAAATTTTAAATGTCCCTTCTGTCCTTGAAATGTAATCGCTTATGAAACAGCCCAGAAAGATGCTGAAGAGCAAAAAAGTACATTTTATTCTGAGTTCTTTTGGAGCTGACACTAACATTTGAACTATCTCCAAGATAGTGATCTCTGCAGAGATATTTACTGCACCTTGATGAAGATGAATGGCATGACAATAAGTAAGGTGAGTGGCTAGGAATTCAGAGCTCAGATACCCTGGTGACTCTTGAGATACAAGCCAGATACCTCAACGTTCTGTAATATGAGAACAAAGGACAGTGCCTCTGATGAGATTTAGCTTCTCAGCCAGGGAATACGTTGTGTTCAGAAAACACTGGTTTACCTTTCCAGTATCTTAAAATACATTGGCATCATTAGTACAGGGTCATTTAAAGGTCTATAGAATTCCAATAGAAAAATCAATGATCAGTATAGGATACACTAAGGTCACACACACACACATAATGGTCAGCTAATTCCTAGTGATTTGCTATGTGATTTCCAATGGGGCATTTACTGGAAGAGTGATTAAGTAGATTTCACAGCTATCAATAATACCTCTGCTTTTAAAAATGAATCTATATTTTTGGTATGGATATAATCTAAATTGCATAGTTAAGTGGAAACAATAATACAAATTACATCCCCAAATAGAAAATGTTACCAATTTAGGTATTTTATCTTGTTTAATCCACTGACCAATTCTGTGATGTTAGTATTTCTATACCAATTTCACATATGAGTATATTAAACCTTAGAAAGATTAAATAACTCGACTGAGGTCAAAGTTACTAAGAAGCAGAGTTAGGGTTCAAATAAGTCTGAAAGTGAATTCACTTTCCTCACTCTCTTATTCAGGGTTTTGAGAAATTCTGGAGTAAATAAATTCACTTCACATTGTTTAGAGCAGGCTCTGCCATAGTTATTTGACCAGTAAGCATGTTTTCAAGGAAGCTTTCTAAAACCCAAGACACTAACGTTCTATAGCACATACTTTGGGGAATCCTGCACTAGGAAGCAGAGTAGTTTGGTAGGAAGATCAGATCTCACACAACTGAAAAGAGCTGCCAAGGTAGCTGGTTATAATCCAGTGTGTGGCCAGAGTGCATGCATTGGTGCTACAGCTTCAAAAGAGGGGCAAATCCCTCTTGGCTTAAAATCAGAGATGCACATGGCCATCTGTCTCAAAACCCTGAGGGAATGATCAACAAAGTTGACAAATCAGTCATTGGTCTTACTCAGGATTCTGATCAAATCAAGCAAGAGAAATCATGAGTGACGGCTTGCTTCTCCAAGGTTGTCCTAGATCTAGAGAAGATTCTCCCATTAACTCTTTCAATACTAGTATTTGCAAAAGTAGGCAATGGTGCTTTACCTCCACTATCTAGAAACCACTGCTCTGAATAATCTCTCCTCAATAAACCAGACCACCCAGTTAGAAGCCGCTTATTCTACTGAAGTCTGTGAATCTGAAGAATCCAAGAGGTTACCATGCAGACAATTTGATGCAGTCATTTAGATGAGGCAGCTATTTTTATATGACCTTAAAAATTAGCTCTTGGATTGTAAGCTTTTTAAAATTAAAAATGAGAGTTTCTCTTCTCATTTTTGGCCCCATCCTTTTTCTTACCCATGAGTATGTGGAGTAAGGAGTAGGAAGAAGGTTGGAGATTAGATAAGGTTTGATTTCAAATATTATTGCTGTTTTAAAATAATTACTTTGTATTTTGATGTAGCATCATAACAAATATACTTCACGTCAAAATCCTCTTGAGGAAAAAGGTAAGCCAACTTAGCCAAAAAAAAAAAAAAATCTCTCTTGAGGCAATGACTATGTCTTATTTATTTTATGTTCCAAGAATCTAGTACAGTGTCTCACACTAAATAAGAGCATTGAGAAAAACCACCACCACACTCAATCCAATCAAACCGTAGCCATGAAAATTAACCATGGATAAAAACTATAAAAAAGGGAAATAGAAGCTTCCAGTCCCCACTCTATCCCTCTGACTGCACTGTTCCTTTCAAGCACTCCTCAGTGTGCTGGCCTCTGGGAGCGCCATTTCTACCAATACATCTTTTTTTTTTTTTTTTTTTTTTTGTAGCAAAATTGAAACGAGGTTGGATACTTAAAGAAGACATTTATTGGGGCGCCTGGGTGGCTTAGTCGGTTAAGCGTCCGACTTTGTCTTGGGTCATGATCTCATGGTTCGTGGGTTCGAGCCCCACGTCGGGCTCTGTGCTGACTGCCAGCTCAGAGCCTGGAGCCTGTTTCAGTCTGTGACTCCCTCTCTCTCTGACCCTCCCCTGCTCACGCTGTCTCTCTCTCCTAGAAATAAATAAAACATTAAAAAAAAAAAAAGAAGACCTTTACTTTAAGGCTTATTGATAAGCGTGTGGGAAGAAACCCAAAGATACGTGCATAAATAGATACAAAATATTCACTTTTATCTTGGGAACACCTTCAGAGATTCTCTTTGCCTGTGTTCTTAACCTGCATCCATCTTCCATTACCATGACAAGTTAAAGACCTCAATTCTAGATTCCTTATGACCCAAGAAAAAGAAATTAAAGTTTTTCTTCTCAACTAGAGCTGCTCTAACACATTTTTGACAGTAGTGGGTCATATCATTCATTGCTCAAAGACCCTAAAGAGTATGCTGTAAACATGCTCAATACAGGAAGCTGGCTGACTCACAAGTACCCTTAGGTTAGACCACAAAAGTCTGAAGGCGGAATCGTAGTTGAAGACAATGCATTTGACCTGGAGTTCAGTTTCTCAGGAATGCTGGGTCCTGGCCTGCCTGCAGCAAATGTGTCCATCTGATTGCAATATTCTGTCACCTCACTGCAATATTCTGTCACCACTCCTCGTACTAGCTCACTGCTGTGGGGTTAGCAGATTCTGAATTGGAGGGTGTTTCAACAACACGTATGGTTCTTTAGGGGTTGTTTGTGATGCTGATTTAGCAGGAGGAGTCAATCAACAATTTATGGAAAGATTTTTCTGTCTCCTACACCTGATCATTCTAAAGAAATACTTTGCTTCAAGGTCATTGTTCCCATAAATCTAATGTACACGAATATTGTGCTTTTACAAGGGGCCATGTAATAAATAATAGCTGGAAATAATTCAGCTAGCTCTTCCATCTTATTCATTTTTCCTCATATTAAAAATAATGTTTATTGAGGCGCCTGGGTGGCTCAGTCGGTTAAGCGTCAGACTTAGGCTCAGGTCATAATGTCATGGTCCGTGGGTTCAAGCCCAGCATCAGGCTCTGTGCTGACAGCTCAGAGCCTGGAGATTGCTTCAGATTCTGTGTTTCCCTCTCTCTCTGACCCTCCCCTGCTCGTGCTGTCTCTCTCTGACTCTCAAAAATAAATTAAAAAAATAAAAAATTTTAAAAAGAATGTTTTTCAATAATTCTTACTCTTTGATCTATGACATTTCAATTTTTTATAAAAAATTAGTTTCTTTTTAAATATATACCTACAATGAGGTTTTTTTTTCTGTAATGAGAGGGTGTATTTTACATATATACAATTACATAAAGGCTAAAATATACCATAACCTCCTTTTTGGAATACTGATAGGTGTGCTATATTTAATTACAAATAGCTCTTTAATGTTCAAGAATATCTTTTTGCAAGCTTCTGAGAAGGATTTGAGGGAACAAAAGGATTCGGTTTCTGAGGCGAAGAAGTCAGATTCCTTCATGGAGGAGGCTCATTGAAGGAGGGTAGAAAACTGTTCAGTAATTCTGCCAAAGTCAGTGTCAGCTTCAGGCACTAGCTACATATTTTACAGTAAACACTGCTCAGATCACAGTTGTTTGTGATGATTAAATTATCTCTCTCCTGGTTGATTTGGTAAAGTTAACCTGAGAGAAGACTCTGTGTATCCTCTGGTTCATTTCCATTGGGTCTCTCTCTCGTGCTCTTTATTTCCTCTTTGGGTTTGTATTTGAAAACTGAGTCTGTCGGAACTGTATTTGTGAGCTACAGTGAAGCCCTGAACTCCTCCTTGCTCCTGCCTCATTCAGGTTTCTCTCACTCACCCAACTTTTTGGGTAGGGATGTTCCTTCCTGGGATATACCTCTGGGCCAATTCTCTTGTCATTTGTTTTATACATTTTTTCATTTAGCCTTCATGGGACGCAAACAGCTTTTTGGTGGGTGCAGATGTTCTCAGGCTACCATAGGTCTACTATCTGACCCTGAGCAGTCCTGGAGGACTTGATGAGCCTTGTCCGGCCATTTCTCTTTCCAGGATCCAATTCCCTGAGGCTTGAGTAACAAGGAAGTCCTCCCTGTTTATATAGGCATCCCACACTGAAAAGTTATAAATTGAGGGTTTCTTTAAACGTTACTTTTGATTTCCTGGTAGAAGTCAAGGGTCACAGTGCTCCTGATGAGTCAGGGAAGAGGGGGCCAATTGCTGAACAGTAGGTTGATTCATATGATTGGACAAGTAATCACTGGAGAAGGGGAGTGGATATTGGCTATGCTTCTCTCCTCCTTGGTCATTCCTAAGAAATATGTGTATCCCAAACGACTCAGTTTCTGGCCAGGTCGTATTTCAGTGATGGATAATGATCAGACTATTTTGAGGACTTCTGTATTTTTTAATCACTGGCTTAGCAGGCAGTTGTTTTATCACTGGTTTTCTCTGGTTTTCTAATCTCTGAGTCAGGTGTCTGGACATATTCTTGTAGAGACTACAGGTCTGGTCCGTCACACTCATCTCCATTCTTTTTTGCTCCTTTGTTTAGTTAAAAAATCTTTCTCTCTATGGATTCTTGATCTCCAAGACATTGCTTTCCGTGGCGACCTAGGATAATAACGAGCTCCCTCTACTACCATGCAGCTGCATTACTATTGTACTCTCTTAGTTTTCCATCACCCATTAAATATTACTTTGCCTATATGGATCACAGAAGGATCAATATCTTATGAAAAGATTAACAAAGGGAAAAATACAAATTCTTTATATATATATAGATCACAGAAAGATTGACATTCTGTGTGAGGAATACCAAAGAAAACACATAGAGTGGGGAGTTTTTCATCACATATGTATAGAAAAATAGAAAGTGATCAATAAGGCTATGTAGTTATTGACCTGTGAACACTTGGCTGAAGAGAACACTCCTCTGATAAATCCAGAAAAAGAACCAAATGCCACAAATAAGAGAACTAACAAAATAACCAATCTAGTTTTATCCGTGTATCTGAGGAGCTCAGAGGTGAGTGGGGAGCATGGATGTACTAGCAGCCGGCCCTCCCCGTGATGTCTGCCTACCTGTTTGTGCTTTCAGTCAATCCTTCTGGCAATAATCAGTCTGCAGCTCCAGGATCCTGAACTATTTTACAAACAGCTGAGAAGTGCTGCTACCATCAGGAATAGTGAAAATTCAGCCCTGGGTTGGGGTGGGGAGTGGGGGATGGGGGATTCCAAGTAGTGGCCATGACCTTGAGCTCATTTATGGTGGGTGGCTCTTCTGGCCAACCTCACTAGCACTCTCTCTCAGAGAGGGTTACAAAGCCTTTGCTCCCTGGTAACCAGAGTATTTCTCCTCCCCCACATCCCCACTAAAACCTATTTTGATCATCGAGCTCAGGGATGCTTTGAACTTGGTGGAGAGCAGGAGAAGTATACAAAATGCTTTTGCTTAGGTTCTATAATGGACTCAATATAAATGATAGGATACTTTTACCTAGGAGGAACTTATAATCTATTCAGTTGCCATATGTTTATTTTAGCTGTTGTCCCTTGGAGTTACTAGTGATTGAATCTTCTGTGTGTTTGCATTTGTGTCACAGTGGGAGGGGCCAGTTTCAGATGCTCCATGAGTCTGTGCCGGTGCTGCTGGGTGCTGCTAATGAGCAGGTGGGATTCAGAAATGCACAAAATGACTACGTTCTGAGGTGGCACTAAGTAGAATAAAAAACTTGTAGCCCTAAATCAATCCTTGAAGATTTTCTAAAAGCACTAAGTTCTGAATCAGGTTTTAGAAACAGATAATTTTTGCTCTTGCTTAAAGGCACAGCCTACAACCATGTGCAGGAGACCAATTCACAGACTAATAGGCAAAAATTGAATAGAAATAGGTAAACAAGAGTTTTCAATCTTAGTCTTAAAGATGCTTTTCAAATGTTTTTAAATTATGAGTTACATTAGAATAAAACAGAATGAGTTCTTGGTAGGTATGTATAAGCTGCAAATTAAAAGAGAGGAAAGATCTGAAATTGGCAATGTCTTCTTTTTGATTAAATACCTGCTTTATATTTTTGGAAGAGGAGAAATAATGTAGTATTTGATTTAATGCAAATGATTTCTTTCTTTGAAATGTAAGTAGCATTTGATATGGAATATACAGTTGCAAGGAGAGAGAAAATAACATAATGTGGTGGTTCAGAACAAGTAAAAGTAGATTTCTATCAAACTGTATTATAATTTAATCTGTCATATCCACACAAAGTCTTTCATACATGAGAAAATGGGCGGGTTTTGGGACAGTATAAAATTCTTGTCCTAGATAATAATACCATGTAAGTTATAAAAAAGATACCCAGTCTACCAGAAACACTAAATATGCAAAAGAACCATCATTGAATAACAGATATAAGATGAAGTTTGTCTTTAAACCAAGTAGCTCTTTATACCAAGGATGCACTCAATCTATAGCACAATTCTTATCTCAACTTTAAATTTTCTTATTCAGTGTGATCTAGAATTTGTTATGAGATGTTGCAGTAACCATTCACTGCATTCAGAATAAAATCCAAAGTCCTTCAAAAATCTTTCCAATATATTCCTTATATAAATATTCAGCTTAATCTTCCATTAAAACCAGTAAGACCCCAATGCTTCTATTAGTTAGGCTGGCTTCACATTCTATGAGCTCAACTCTATGTCCCACATCCAGGCCTTGGTTTGGTTGGTTTGGTCGGCTCGGCCAGCTTCACCCGTGCCTTCAATGTGTTTCTCTTAAAAATTTCCCCTTCATTCCTGGACAAATTCAAACACCACCTAGTCTAAATAGCCTTTGCACAACTTCTTTTTTTTAATGTTTATTTATTTTTGAGAGAGAGAGACAGAGTACGAGCAGGGGAAGGGCAGAGAGGGAGATACAGGATCTGAAGCAGTCTCCAGGTTCTGAGCCATCAGCACAGAGCCTGCTGTACAACTTCATATTTAGAAGAAACTTTGTCTTTTCTCATATTATGCTAAGTGGATTGTTACCTCCTTTGTTTGGCAACATATCCAGTGAAACTCCAAATGCTGTGGATTTTAAGGCATAAAATGAGTGTTGGCACACAGTAGGCATCACTTAATATTTGTTGGCTGACTGGCTCAGCACTTCTTCCCCAAAACTGCCACCACTGACCCAGTCACATCCTGATCTTCTTTGAGCTAATCCCAAAGCTAGAGTCCCCTAATAGGTCATCCTCTCTTTAGTCATGCCCTCCTCCACACAGCTGTCATAAAGATCTCTCTAAAAAGACCATGCTATTTTAAGCTAAAACATGGAAAGAGCCTAAGTGTCCATCAACAGATGAATGGATCAAGAAGATGTGGTTTATCTATACCATGGAATACTACATGGCAATGAGAAACAATGAAATCTGGCCATGTGTAGCAACATGGATGGACCTTGAGGGTGTTATGCTGAGCGAAGTAAGTCAGGCAGAGAAGGACAAATATCATATGTTTGCACGTATAGGAGGATTAGGAGGAACTTGACGGAGGAACAAGCGGGAGAAGAAGGGCGGAAATGGTGGGGGAAAGGGAGAGAGGCAAACCATGAGAGACTCTTGAATGCTGACAAAAACTGAGGACTGGTGGGGGGGGGGGGAGGGGGGGATGGGCATGGAGGAGGGCACTTTGGGGATGAGCACTGAGTGTTATGTAGAAACTAATTTGACAATAAACTATTTGTAAAAAAAATAAAAAAATAAAAAAATAAAAAAATAAAAAAAAAAAAAGACCATGCTATTTTAAAAAACTACACTGATCTCTCTCTCACTCACAGGTTGAATGCCACAGCCTTTATATGACATATGAAGCCCCATGTTGGGTCCTCCCTCAGCGAATTGTCTAAAACTTCCTATCAGATACTTTTTGTCCCAGCAACACTGGAGAGTTGCGTGACAAGGGCTGAATTCCTGAAGGCCTCTGAAATTTAAAATTTAAGTTTTTACGTAATAAAAAATTTCCCACATGAATAAATGCAAACTTGAGGGAACGTGTTGGAGCAGGCATGGTTTGACTGACATGGTATATTCCCCACCCATATTCTTCTACCCAGCAATGGCTCCATCATTGTTTCACATCAGACTTTCTGCTAAATCTACAGACAGTGGATTCGGGGACTTCTTTGTGACATTTTATTGCATTTAAATCCTGTTTCAAAGTTTCGGATTTCCAAGCATTATTTCAAGCCTGACTTGTAGCCTTAGTCCCAGCACTGCTGTTTAATGAGGATTTCAATTCTATTATTATGGGGTAGAAGGAGATCATTTAAATTATAAGGTAGTGAATGCTAAGATTGGAGGGCGAAGGTCCTTGAAAGCCTTCACAGAAGTCTGAGTGCAGGTAAACAACAGTGGTCACACGGAGGACAGCATGCATGGCTCTTCACTAGCTGAAGGGACCAATGGCAGTAACAGAAACTGCTCCCTTCATATGATGGCTTTTTCATATTATTTTCCCTGCACGCCACTCCGAACTACTCCCCTAAAGTTTGCTTGGGCAATATTCTGAAGTTATGTGGAATTCAGTGATAAAGATACATCGCGAGCCACTGCCATTCGTTACAGGTTTGATCAAACCACCTTCTCTCCTGAACTGTGAGCACCCGCCTCTAAATCATTGATTTCATTTCCCTTCCAGGAATCAAGTGTCAGTCCGTGAACTTGCTCTTTGCTCTTTCTCTTTTCTCGTTCTTTAAAGAAGCTCATATAAACCTTTCCAATTATACACTGTAATTTCTCATTCCGTCCCAGCCTATACAGCTTTCTTATATTCTTTATA
Organism: Hyaena hyaena; assembly: GCF_003009895.1. Lineage (NCBI taxonomy): Eukaryota > Metazoa > Chordata > Mammalia > Carnivora > Hyaenidae > Hyaena > Hyaena hyaena. The sequence goes on from NW_024080646.1 coordinate 152,511, forward strand.
GCTGTCACCTCTGAACCTCTCTTTATGTTTTATAAAATCTAAGACACTCTCTCTCAAACTTAAGGGTACATACAAACCATCCGGGGATTGGGAGAGGGAACTCGATGAAACATACTGATCACCAGTATTAGATTTAGGGTGGGGTTCAGAAATTTTCATTTTAATGAATGTGGCAGGAGATTCTGATGCTGGTCCCTGTGGTCCTCAGACCTCAACCTGAGATGAGCTACTGGACAGTGTTCTTAAACAGAGTGCACATTACCTCCTCTCCTTCATCCTTGATCTACTCTACATAAAACTGCCTCCTCTGTTTGGTGCTATTCATTATTTATCTTTCATTGTTTTTCACATTTACTCTCAATTCAGTCTGAAGTTGAAAATATCTCTCAAAATATTTAATTTTGTTCATCCCCTTCAGAATTTCCTCCATTCTATTGTCTGAAGGCTAACCACGGGTATTTGGAAAGTGACTTGATTAATATTTTTATTATGCTTTGCATATCATCCCATTCTTTAAACAAATTGGTTATACCATACTTTAATTTCTCAGCTTTCAAAAAATGAATTTGAGGTAACCCCATGATCAGAAAAGATAGTAACTTTCAATTTATATGTCACAAATTTCAAGTTTTCCTGTCTGGAAATCTCCTGTTTTTTTTTTTTTTTTTTTTTTTTCCAGGGCCATTTCTCTTCATTAAATGCATTCAGAACTATTAGTATGTACATACAAATCAATGCCCTTCAATTCCAATAATTTCGCAGGCCGTTTGTAAATATTTATTCTCAGAGAGGACAATATGCTCCTGCAGTTGAAAATCCTGTCTCTTCAACATCTTTATTTAACAATAGTCAAAGTTTTGAGGTTGTTTTTTTTTGTTTTGTTTTGTTTTGTTTTTAATTCATTGGCAAGAATAGAGGAGAGAATAAACAGGATGTGAGATTATGTTCCGAATCAATATCCTTGATCGTACATCATTTAACACAGATCTCAATCTTGCCTTCCTTTTCTCTTCTAGCTGACACTGGAATTTCAGCATATTTGGGGACTGTCATCACGATTTCCATATGAATTCTTCCTTCTAGTGGTTCTTCCATCCCAAGTTATTTTTTAAATGTTTATTTATTTTTGAGACAGAGAGAGTACAGAGTGTGAGCAGGAGAGGAACAGAGAGAGAAGGAGAGACAAAATCTGAATCAGCTCCAGGCTCTGAGTTCTCAGCAGATAGCCTGATGCAGGGCTTAAACTCCCCAACCATAACATCATGACTTGAGCTGAACTGGATGCTTAACTGATGGAGTCACCCAGGCACCCCATGTCCCAAGTTTTGTCACATATTCTCCAAACTTTTGCACCTTTTCATGACAGTGGTTCCATTCCAAAGAAACAGAAAGTACTTTTACAGCCTTACCCTCTGAACTATAAACCCTGTTTCTGAATCCATTTTATTAATACTTAATAAGCCTTTCTGACTCAGAGCATAGCTGGAGAGGGAAATTTTGAGAGACAGGCATATTAGGAAGTGTACTAGGCCCACACCACATGCATCGTTAAGTTTTTACACACATATGCTCTATGTGCCTAAGAACCGTGTTATTTAAATTAGTGACTTTTAAGCCACCATTTGTGTTGCCTCCAGTAGCATCCACGTCTGGAAAGGAATCCATCATTTCTTTAAAAAAAATTTTTTTTAATGTTTTTTAATTTATTTCTGAGAGAGAGAGAGACAGAGACAGAGAGAGACAGCGTGAGCAGGGAAAGGTCAGATAGAGAGGGAGATGCAGAATCTGAAACAGGCTCTAGGCTCTGAGCTGGCTGTCAGCACAAAGCCCGATGCTCAAACCCATGAACCACGAGATCATGACCTGAGCCGAAGTCGGACGCTTAACCGACTGAGCCACCCAGGCACCACAAGAAGCCATCAATTCTTTAAAACAATGTTTTACTGCTTTAGATAAAATATATATGTCTGCACATTTGTATATTTCTCTACCATTGCTATCCATTTGACCCTCATACCAGCCTTGCTTGAATACCTGAATAAGTTTGCTACCAGTTTTTTAATGTAAGACTCTAGAGTTGAGTTAAGTATTATGTAGTAGGTTTCAAAATCGAAATAAAAGTGGTGCCTGGGTGGCTCAGTTGGTTGAGCAGCTGACTTTGGCTCAGGTCATGATCTCGCAGTTTGTGAATTCGAGCCCCACGTCGGGCTCTGTGCTGACAGCTCAGAGCCTGGAACCTATTTCAGATTCTGTGTCTCCCTCTCTCTCCCTCTTCCCCATTCACACTGTCTCTCTCTCTCTCTTTCTCAAAAACAATAAAAAATTTAAAAAATTGAAATAGAAATAAAAAATTAAAAAGCTACAGAGCTTTTTATTAAAGTTGACAAATATTAAGTGATCTGAATCCAAATTCAAGGAAACATTGTTGTTATCAAAGTGATCAAGGTGGAAATCTAGAGGGTGACAGTTTACATAGATATGTGAGTGGTTTGTGCATGTTCTGATCCTGTCACTTAAAAGCTTCCAGATATATCTAGCCCTCAATTTGCTCTTCAGAAAAAGAAGAGAAGAGGACTGATTGTCCGGAGGGTCTCAAAGATGGCCATGACCAAATCACCTGGATGATTCTCAATCCCATTCCAATACCTTTGCTATGAGTTGAATTGTGTCTTTCCCAAAAGGTATGTTAAAGTGACTGAGGATGTGTCCTGATTTGAAAATAAGTTCATTGCTCATGTAATAAGGTAGGTGATGTCACACAGGCATAGGGCAGAGCCCAATCCAATATAACTGGTGTCCTTATCAAAAGAGCCACAGAGGCACTCACATATAGGAAAAAGGGTCACATGATGCCTGAGGCAGAATGGAGTGATGCCCCTGTAGGCCAAGGACTATCAGACATGGCTGGTGACCACCAGAGGTGGGGGAAGGTATGGAAGGATTTTATAGAGAAATCTAGCCTCCACAATGGTAAGACAGTAAGCTTTTGCTCTTTTAAACCACTGTTTGTGGTGCTCTGTTATGGCAGCCCAAGCAAACTAGTATCACTACCAATGACCTTTAGAAGTAAACCAAGGGAATCTGTATTTTGAAAACTCCACCCTCCCTGGTGGTGATTCTCCTATGAGCAAGGTTTGAGACCACTGGAAGGATGATCTCTGAGGTTCTGTTAACAACCCAGATTCTACAGTGTTTGGCTGCATATGTGTTACAAACAGTAGAAACAAAAGAACGAAAAGATATATATACATGTCAATGATGAAATCAGGTTGAGGCCTACCAGCACTTCATAACAATACCAAAAGTTTCCCTCCTACTTATGCTAATGAAGCCCTAAATGATGCTATTCTATTCCTGCTACTCCAGAAGTACAAGGCACTTGAAGGTCAATCCAATTTCATCTTGACAAACACATCTATTTGAACTTATTTGCTCTTGGAGATATGATGCTTATTCAGTTTTCAGTCAGTAAGTGTTGGGGTACTCTTTGTGATAGATTTGCCTCATAGTGGGTAATATATCTTCTGTGGATGAACAGCCAGTTCTTTCGCAATTGTCTGTGATGATTGATATTAAACTATCATTTCTTGGTCTGTGTCATCAAGTGCAAACTTATCTTTCATATTGCCAACTCCAGACGCGTCTCTCTCCTGCCTGGGTCTGCCCTTGAGACACAATAATGTGCGGCACATAGCAGCGCGGCAGCATTGGGGATCCGCACCATACCCGGCACTGACAGAGTGCCCTGAGTAATGGCTGCAGCCTTCCAAACCACACTAATGGGGCCCTCATCTATAGCTGTACCAGACAGCAATGACCCCTAATTCCACAATACATCGTGTTCATCATTCCCGTAAGCTGTTCTTCTACATTTTTCTCTTTCCTTTATGTCTTTGCTGTGGACTACCAAAGGGAATCCTGCAGGAAATGCAATTCTCTGAGGAAAAAAAAATCAGAAGGAAGAAAAGAAATACTCTTTAGCATATTTTTCTGTCCCATAGTGTATTACCAAGCAGAATGGGACTGGACTGGAAATGCTGGTCAAAAGTAATGGGGCACCTGGGAAACAGAAAGGGAAGCTTATCATTCACAGCCCTGTCCATTGAAGTGGTTTCAATACACTGGGTGGATACCACTTGACTACGGTCTTCACTGTCATTGTGTGTGTGTGTGTGTGTGTGTGTGTGTTCATTTGTGATTGGTTTATTATCCCCAGTTTGGTGTGATGTATTTATCCACTCCAATACGAACGTCCATATGAGAGTTAATCATCATGGTTGTATAATAACTGTGCTTTCTCAATCTTTTGTCTCACAAATGAAGAAGATTGCTTATTTTTAGATAATCGCAGCCAATATATTATCTTCTACCTCTTCAATCAGAATTGACGAGATTATTGGAGGCATCCATTACAATATTAAAACGTTTAGTTTATATGTATATGACCACCAGAATATTGTAAGGACTCTAAGATTAGGACTTATGTCTAAACCTATATTGGTATCCCATTTCTTAGCTTTGTACCTGGCACGTATTAGAAACTCAATATAAATATATATTTATATATATACTCAATATGTTTATATATGCTCAATATAAGTATATATACTCAATATAAATATATACATATATATCCCCCTCCCCCAAAATTGTTTCCTTATCCATAAAGCACTTCTGTCTTCTAGAGGGAAGAAGCATATAGAATTCTATACTATGGTGATGCTTATTCCAAAGTTGTTGAGAATCAAGTGTCAGATGAGAAGCAAGACACTAGTTCATAGAACTGGTAGATTATAGATACAGTATGAAAACTGTGAAGAGCCAAGGCTAAGAAGAATGGAGAAGATCTAAATTGTTGTTGCAAGCATATTTAGAGGTAGAGAACCAGTTGGGAAAAGCTTAAAATGAAATGGAAGTTTCAAGACCCTGGAGTCTGAGGATCAGTGAGCTGGGATTTGAGTTAGTAGGCAAGATGAAGACACTGCAGTCATCTCAAAGATCAATATAGACGTAACACATGGGTTGAGCAATAGGAGGTTAAGAATCCCATTCTGCTTCCTTCTCCCAAAGAAGGAAACTGAAAATCAAGAAAGATATGCCATTTTGGGAAACAAGATGCACACGGTTTGGTTAAAAAGAACAAAGTAAAAAGAACAAACATAGAATGACTTAGTATATTGTGTGTTGTTGTTGTTGCGTTAAGCACACATAAAGAATTTCCTTGAAAGAATTTTATCCAGACTTTCAATTCTAGTTTCAAATATTTAGCAAAATGTTTAATTACTCAGTTTATTTGAAAAAGTCCAAAAGCTAAGGCTCATATAATTACGCGGCTAAACTATGTTGAGGCAAAAGTATTTGGTGGATTGCATTTATACCAGAGGTTTAAAAGAACTTCACGTATGTAATTGAATTTAAGCGATACTTTTGGAGCATGCTGATATTTCTGCTTTAAGAAAAAGTAATGGACACAATTTTAAACAACTGTTACTGAGGCAATAGTATACCTGTTTACATCCATTCACACTGAAAGGGTCAGTTATTGCAGTCAACAAAAATGGTTCCATATCAATGTGAATATCATCAGTGCGGTGCTTTAAATATTAAAAATTCAGTCCTTTGATTGAGTGGAGCAGTTCCAAGATGTGGGAATTAGCCCTGAGGCATATTTTAAGACATTCGAAAACCAGGTGGATTCCGCATTCATTTGACTAAGTGCTTGCAAATTTTATGTAGAATGAGTACTTAAGCACAGAGTATCTGCTTACAAAAGTAAAAAGCTATTGGAAGCAACATTAAGATGAATAATTATGATTTTTACTAGTGTTTTATGGGAGTATAATTTTTATACAGTAAAATGTCAAATCCTAAGTGTTCAGCTCAATAAATTTTTTCATGTGTATACCTCTGTGGAATCACCGCCTACTTAAAAATAGAGAAATTTCCACCAGCTCCAAAATAATTTTTATTTTAAAATGAAGCTAAACTGTGAATATTGGGAAGAAGAGGTGAGATTACACATCCAACTTTTTAAAAACAATCTGTAGGATATTATAATTCACTTAATAAACATTTGATTCACACATAATTTTTTCGGGTATGTTTCTGGTGTATATAACGACGGTATCCCACATACTTCAGTCACTTATCTACTATTTTTACCATAATCCATTAAAATATTTTTAAAGACATTTGCCTGGTTATAAGAAAATAAATATTATTTGTTAAAGGAATGATTTCCTACTGTTTCCCGGAATGCCTATATTTCTTCATCAGCCGGCCTCACTCAGCTTTGATTCCTCTGAAGATATAGATAATTGTAGTTGAGAGTATACTAGTGACACCTAGTGCTTATCCACTAAAAATGTCTGCACTTAAGAGAACATTTATTTTCTTATGGTTGGCTAACGTTAATCAAGTTCTTGTTTATGTGCATAAAGTGACAATGACAATATAAGTGCTATTTCATGCTGTTAAAGACAAAATGGATAACCTTCCGACATAACCTCTTAGCATAATTAAAGCAAACAGATTTGACATTAACACTGTGCATTAAGAGCAAAAGCAGAGAATGAGAGGATCACAGAATGAGGAGGCATATGCCTGAATTGCATTTTTATTATTCATAAGCAGATATGAATGCCAAAATGTTGTGGCATATTGGCTTAGTCCACTCATTAGGAAATAGTAGGTGACATGGGAGACAGAGCTGAGGTCCCTTCACACAATGAAAAAAGACATACATAAGCCTCTTCGTTATTAATACTTTGGTTCTAAGATTGTTCATAACAGGTCAGATCCTGAAATACAATGAGTCCCTCAGACAAATGTAGCAAGGTTTGTCACTCCAGTTAGATGGGCAAATCTTAGTATCTTCTCTCTTGCTATAGTCCAGAAAGAAAATCTCACTCTTGGTCCTTTTACTTTTGAGGAATAATGGTAACAGTGGCAAGAGTCCTCTCCACGCCCAACCAAAATATCTTCCATCTGCCGATCATTCCCATCATACCACTGTTAGATCTGTGCCCCTGATCCACCAAAATTTTGGTAGAGTGTTATAAGCTAAAAAATATTGGGAATGCATTAGCAGTTGGTCTTTGGTTGACAGTAGTGCAGCAAAAGAGCCATGATGAAGGTGAAGAGAGAGAATGCTAGATTAAATTTAAATTCAAAAACATACTGCACAATTTTGCCAAAGAGAAGTCATGAGACGATGTAGTTACTTTCATGTTTCTTCAGCAAACATTATCTTTTTAAATGTTTTTAATGTTAATTTACTTTGGAGAAAAAGCGCAAGTAAGGATGAGGCAGAGAGAGAAGGAGACACAGAATCCGAAGCAGCTCCAGGCTCTGAGCTGTCAGCACAGAGCCCGATGAGGGGTTTGAATTCAGACTGCGAGATCATGACCTGAGCTGAAGTTGGCCATTTAATCAACTGAGCCCCCCCATGTGCCCCTTTCAGCAAACATTATTAAATATCAAGGATGTAGGGCACTATGTTGGGTATTGAAACATTTTATATGCATATATATGCTAATATGCTAATGTATATGATATATGTATATGCATATATACTTATGTATCATATGCTAGGTTCTAGAATCTGGAGCTAAAGTGATAAACAGTACAGGTAAGAGGTCTTTCCTCATGCAGGTCATATACTACTACAATACACAGATAGTAACTATAATAACAAAAATAACAAAGATAATTTTGGACAGTCATAAGTATGAAGAAGGAAAAACAAGGTGAGATAATGTGATGGAGTGATGGTAGAGAGATAAAGAGACAAATTTCAGCTAAGGTATCCAGGGACAACCTCTGTGACAAGGTGGCGCCTGAACTGAGAACTGAATGAGAAAGCACACAAAGACATGAGAAAAAATGAGGTCCCAGTAGGCACAAAGTCCCAGACGCAGTAATGATCTTGGTGTATTCAAGGAACGGAAAGAGGACCCATGTAGCAGGAGAGGAGAAGAAGACCAGGTCTGAGGAAAAGACTGGAATGAGATCTTACAGGTTGTTGCAGGCTCAATGTTTAATGTCTCCCCCAAAATTCCTATGTTGAAAACAGCCCCAATTTGCTAGTATTTAGGGGTGCTTTGGGGAGGTAATTAAGCTTAGATTAGCTCATGAGCGTGGGCTTCCATGATGAGATTAGTGCCCATATCAGAAAAGGAAGAGGGAGGGATCTCTCTCTCTCCACCAGTATGCACCAAGCAAAACCCATGTGAGGACACAGCAAGAAGTCAGTGGTCTACAAGCCAGGAAGCAGGCTCTCACCAGACACTGAATCTTCCAGCAACTTGACCTTGGGCTTCTCAGAATCTAAAACTATCAGAAATAGTGATCTGTTGTTTAAGCCACTAGTCCATGATAGTTTATAAGACACAAGTGATGGCATGAAATTTGGAATACAGTTGGATGGATAGATAGATGATAGATAGATAGATAGATAGACAGATAGACAGATAGACAGATAGACAGATAGACAGATAGATAGATATAGATTTCATGTTATTTAAGAACACTGTGGTTACCATGTAGATAATAGACATAAGAGGTAAATTTGGGGTCAAGATGACCTTATGTAATTTACCATCTGTCTAGGAAGGCAGGACACATACATGACAAAAGTTAACATTCAGGAAGAATATAGCCTACATGATGAACATACCCTATTCTGCAATCTTGATACTAATGATGTCTTCCAGTGAGTACCCCAATTGCATGTGCAGAATGCCCTTAAGAAATGAACCCTTAAGAATGACGAGTTAGTGGACTTGGAAAAGCTGTTTCATGCAATTCTACTCTCTTTTGGGACATTACACTATTATAGTTCTAGTCTCATACATCAAGTCACTTGAAGTGTCACCTTACATGATTTAAGGCTGCAAAAGATAAACCCTCTCTGTCTCTGGGCACCATGTAGTGGGCATCTGAAGGGCAGGCCAATGATTGTTTATTTTCCTGAAAATGTCCACGGCTGGAAGCATAATGAGAAATACCTCCAACAATTTTGCTGAAGAGCTAACAAAATCTCCTGTGCAACATCAGAACTGTTTTTTGAATTTTTATGTTGTTTTCTGTATGGCTCAAGTTGAACTTTATTTAAGGAAACAAAGTCTAGTTATTGTTTTTGCTCTTGCTTTTGATTTTACATCATACATTATTTTGCAATGTTTAGGAACACAACCATAACTTCCGCTCATTGTTCAGTTTAAATGTAGCATTCCAAAAATTGCTGCTGCTTTCTAAACACATACACACACACACATGCACACACACACACATACACATACACACACACAGATGTGCACAAAAACACAGTCACAGTTATGCAGATTCTAATAGCACATCACCATCTGGTCATTTATTACCTTACTTTTCTTATTCTGGTGATTAAATGTGATTCCACTAGAGGATCAATGTTAAATTATATATTCCCATTTGGTATTCTAGATGGCAAGAATTCTTTCCATCCAAGGTCACAATGTTCTTCATATATTTACTCAGTATTGAGTGTTCAGCATGTCATGGATATTTCACCTTGCATGGGGGGCAAAATCTGATATGACATAGCTCCTGCCCTCAACGGTGGCACACTGTCATGGAGAGGCTTTCCAGGGCTGAGACAAAGCTCAACTACCTACTTACATACAGACGATGGGAAGGGTGTTATGATAGTGGTTAACTGAGTGGTCGTGTTGTCTATAGATATTATTTCAGGTTTTCATCATTTATTATACATTCCAAAAATATTCATTCAGCCAACTGATTCTTTGTTTATGTGCCCGTTCCCTCTAAAAAATGTTTGTTCCAAGACTGCTAGGCATGAGGTAGGCACACAGAGTAGTGCCTACACAAGAGCTTACAGCCATATTGTCCGACCCTCACTCCACACATCAAAAGTAAAGACTGTTGGGCGCTTGGGTGGCTCAGTCAATTGAGAATCCTGTTTTGGCTCAGGTCATGATCTCACGGCTTGTGTGTTCGAGCACCACAGCTCAGAGCCTCAAGCTTGCTTCAGATTCTGTCTCCCTCTTTCTCTGCGCCTCCCCCATTCATGCTTTTTCTCTTTCTCTCTCTCTATCAAAAATAAATAAACATTTAAAAATTTTTATTTTATTTTATTTTTAATATTTTAATTTATTTCTAGGAGAGAGAGAGAGACAGTGTGAGCAGGGGAAGGTCAGAGAGAGAGGGAGACACAGACTCTGAAAGAGGCTCCAGGCTCTGAGCTGGCAGTCAGCACAGAGCCCAACGCGGGGCTCGAACCCACGAACCGCGAGATCATGACCTAAGCGAAAGTCAGATGCTTAACCGACTAAGCCACCCAGGCGTCCCTAAAAAAATTTTAAAAAGCAAAGAGTGCTTATGGTGCATACCTAGAATATCTAATGTTTATTAAGTGAAATGCAAGCCTTTTAATACAGTCAGTATCTAGACACATTTGAATGATGCCTCTCAATTATCCAATTTGTTAATAAAAGGTATGACAGTGATTTACCCAGAGTGACTTGATATTTTTTCTTGAATTATTTAAAAAATATTTATATAAAGCTTAGGGCATGCTATGCACTATTCCACACAATATAGAGTGTAAGCTCATTTAAGGCTCACGAAAACCCAGTGCTGCTGGTGGAATCTGCCATCATGCAGATGATGATACTAGGCAAGGAAAGATCAGAGGCAGGGCCCACTTTTGAATCTAGGCAGTCTTGTTCCAGAATCTACACTCTTGTCCACTATGCGATGCTGGTTGACTTCCTATGCCAGTTTTCCTCACATTGTCAGCTCTTGAATCCTACATCCATTCGTGTATTCAGCAAGCATATTCTTTTCCAAGTTCACTGCCACCACTCTTGCCAAGCCCTCACCTTCATGTGCTCATGAAGAAATAGCCTTCTATCCTTCCTCCTGGGCTTTCATTGCTAAAGTCACCCCAGGCTGGGCTCCTGGTTTTGTGTTTTTATCTCTTTATATTCTCTGCCTTGGAGAGCTTCCCATTCAAAGTGCTCCATCTTCTGGTTTCAACCTTATACCTCAGTTTCCCTTTTCAAGTATTCTGCTCCAAATATACCTTACCAACACACCATGGAACTTGCTAACCTGGACTCTGTTCTTGTTTCTGTTTTGTCTGGTCTCCACCAGCTCCACCTCTCCACTTATGAAAATTCTGTATCTTTAGGGAGATGAACCAATCTCTAAAAAGCTTTTGCTCCTTCCCAGCTTCCTCCCTGTGATTCTCCCATTCCTCCTGTGTGTGTTCCTATGTGCCTGCTTCCAACATCTCTTATTTGGTATCCAGGCAGTACCTTTTAGTGACTGGGAACATAGGATCTGCAATTAAGTTGTAAAACTCATAGCCTTGCTCTGAAAACTCTAGGAAGTTGTCTCATCCATGAAATAGGGATAATAATGGTGAACTCATGGAATAGATACAAGGGTGATTAAATTAACTGATGCCTTGATAGAGTAAGGTTAAAATATAGGTTAGAAACTGCTCAGCACATTGAATACATGTTAGCTACTATTATTTAGCTATACATAGACCCTTGTAAGGTCTCTGATGATAATGTTTCCTATGCATTATCAGTCCTTATCTCATTTTCCATGTTGTTGTTTCCTATAATCTACTGTCATTTTGCTTTTTATAAATTTGTAATAGATTTTTAAAATTTCATTTTACTTTGAGTGGGCTCCACACCCAATGTGGGGCTTAAACTCACAACTCTGAGGCAAAGAGCTGCATAATCTACCAACTGAGCCAGCCAGGCATCCCTGTTGTCTTGTTCTTACTTACTAGCTTTGTCCACTGTTTTGAACTTTCTGATTGTGATACCTGAACTAGATCTAAAATTGGACCCAATGGATTAGACTTCCTGTCTGTCTTTGCTGTGGCTTTCACTTGTCCTGCATTCAGCCAAGTTCTCACCTTGTGGTCTTTCTCTGTACTTGCCCATTGCCACAACTGATTCTTCCTCCTGTCTTTCTCCAGCATCTAGACCCCAGAAAATCACATTACATAATCTCCTGAACTCATTCAACTAGAATTTAAAAAACATTTTAAAAATAACCATAAAATTTCTTTCTTTGTATCCCCCTCAGTACATCCTAGATGCTCCAAAAATACATATCAAATAAATGAGTGACACAAAAATAAAGATGTTCAAGCTTATCATTATTTTTTAGTTTTCAAGAGAAGACCATTTAGATCAATGAAATTTGACAGGCACCTGTGAAGTCATGTTTTGAGTAGGTTCAAAGAGATAGTCAGAATATTTCATTTGATTTGACAAATAACTGAGAACCCTTCCCTCCTACCAGCAATAACACTTAAAAGAGACTTTATTTCATTAGTGGGGAGAGGTTTATTTGCTTATGGCTCCTGGAAGACAAGAGTTTGATATTTATTCTGAGGCAATTGGAAAATTGATTCGACCCATTTAGGAGTTTAACAATGGATTCATAATAACTCTCCTCAAAGAGTACAAAGGAACAAGAACATCAATTGATCAATGGTGCATTTAAGAAGAAAAAGAACTCAAGATCAAGGGAATTTAAAGAGATTGCTAAAGAAAACTCTCTATTCAGAGTATTAAATCATAAAGTGTTGCAGAGGGTACAAAACAAATTCCAAAGTGTTTCCTTAACTTTGGCACATGGACTGCAGGGAGGGGCCTCAAAACTCCTTCCTGTCAGTGCAAAATCAAAACGACAATGCCATGCAAAACTGCATCATTGAAAACCCATTTAACTTAACCCTGTGGTCAGCCTCTGATGTCTGTTTAGAGCAATTCTGGGTTCCCACAAAGTACAGCACTTCCCACAAAGTACAGCGTTTTCTCTTGGGGCCAACTAGATCCACAGATGGGAGAGTAAACCCCAGGAAGATCCTATGAAAAGACTAGTGGACAGAAAGGCTGAGTGGGTGTTTCACAGTGAGTGTCCTACATGGAAAAACAAGAAGTTTGCCTCCTTTCTGGTTTCTCCTTGAAGAAACACCAGCAGTCAGAATGACAATCTTTCCCATCAGTCTTTATCAGGACTTAGCTCTCATCAATATCCAGAAAGTTCCAACTCTAACAAGACCTAATTTTATCCTGCTCCATCCTCCTTCTCCTGGCTAGATGAGTAACTAGTCTTTCAGTAGGGTAGTTTACCTGATAAGACCTCAGATAATTCATGTTTGTTGGTTGGTTTGTTTTTTAAATAAGCGAACAAATTAGTTTCCTTGCCATTCATCCAATTATTTTCTTGGAGTATCAGGAAAGTTGGGGCAGAATGAGAGAAGATGAAAATAAATATATCAAAACTGAAGAAATTGGCCAATGTTAAAAGGTAAATTACCTTCTAATGCTCACTTCACAACAGAAACATAAGGAAAATGTACAATTAAAGAGAGCTATTTGTAAATGCTCAAATTCTGACTAGAGTTGTAGGTGCATATTCTCAAGGAATGGTATGTTATAGTAAAGTAGCTGAAGTAGCTATTTTAGAAGTTCATGAAAATGTAATGATAATTGTCAAGTTTTAAAAATATACTATAGAAAGAAAAACTTTCTCTCTTTTAAAAGAAATAATTTAGGTATAAATCCAGTAAAGCTATACTTGATTAAAAACTGATTTGGGAAGATTTTTTTCCCCTCAAGTTAATAAGACTATAATCACTAACTCAGAAAACAGAATATTATATTAAGGATAATAGGATTATTAAGCATGAAGTTCACTAAGTAAAGAAAAAAAAACTTCTAAATATAACTCCCTTGGAAAATTATTTCAACCTTCATTTGCTCTCTTTCACCTGCTATTGTCATTCATTCATTTATTCCACAACACTTGTTTCAATCTATTCTAGCGAAATAGAGCTTAAGTTTTTTTTAAGAGATTTTATGTTTTAGAGTTGTTTTAGTATTACACCAAAACTGAGCACAGAGTATAGAAGGTTTCCATGTCCACACTGTCCCTACACACAGCCAACCTACCCCACTGTAGATATTCCATACCACAGTGGCATGTTTTCATGTTTGTTACAATTGATGAACTTCTATTGACACATCATCATCACCAAATTATGTCTTTATTTTCATCTCTGTTTTTCATGCAGTAATAATTTCTGGGCTATAATTAGTCATCACAGTTATTATATATTATTATATTATTTTATACATCACATTTTTCAGCCTCTCCTGTAGGTGTGGCCATGGGACTCAAATCTGGGCAACAAAAGAAAAGAGAATGTGATTTGTAGCAGCTTCCAGCTGTCTTCTTTAAAAGGCAGAACAAGTGTACCCTTAACTCTTTTATTCTTCAGGCCATCTTTCTGCTTTTTCTGAAGTGCAGAACCGTCATGGTCCCCAAGGTCAAAGCCATGCATGGCAGAATGACAACATAGAAAGAATCTGGATCTTTGAAGACTTTGTGCAACAGACCTATATCAGTAGGACTAAATTTGCTTAGACAAAGGAAAAATAAATTTTATCTTGTTTAAAGCACTATTATTGAGGGTATTCTAAAACACAGAGCCATATCTACTACAGACTAATGCAACAAAACAAAGTACTATACCCTGTACATGATAAACTATAGATAAGGTCTAGCCCTTGCTCCCACAATTCCTCCAATCTACTAAGGAAAGTAAGATGTATAAATGAATAAATGGGCTATAAATGTCATACAAACTGAGTCTTATAAGGTACATAAGAGAAAAATAATAATTTTGAAGGGTGAAAAAAGGGTAACTTTACGGGCAAAATAATGTAAAATTTGGGCCACATGTAAAATGTAAATAGGTGGTATTAGAAAGGGAAAAAAATAGAATGTTTTGAGAACAGACTGAACTAACAGAAGTCCAAAGAAGGACATTTGAGAGAACCAAAAATTATCTCGTTTGGCTAGAGAGATATGAAAGACAAAGGAAATCAAGACAAGCAGATTGAGGCTGTTTACAGAAAATAATGTCACACAAACAATTGTGCTTTTAGGGGATAGAATCATTTAAATCTTGGGGCACCTGGGTGGCTCAGTTGGTTGAGCTCCCAAATTTAATTTTGGCTCCGGTCATGATCTCATGGTCCAGGAATTGAGCCCTGCATCAGGGTCTGGGCTGGCAGAGTGGAGACTGCTTGGGGTTTTCTCTTTCCTCTCTCTTTGTCCCTCCCTCACTTGTGTACATGCATGCATGCTCTCTCTGTCTCTCTCAAAAATAAATAGGTAAGCATTTTTAAAAAGTTTAAAAAGTAAGAAAAAATTTATTTAAATATTACAATAGGAAAGTTCACTTGGTTGTAATGTCAGAGGAGGTCAGGGCAGGGGCAGCAAAGAGTGGAGAAGACAGTGCCCCTCTTCCTGCAATTAGTGTGATGGTGTTAAAATGGAAAGAAAATGACAGGTGGCCAAATGTTGGAAAGGAACCATGTTTCAGACTTGGCAACTGATTATGAAATGTGAAGAGAAGTAAATTTAAATGCCCAGATTTTAAGCCAGGTGACAACTTAAGATGTAGTCCATTAACTGGAGAAAGGCAGTTCGAAGCAGGAAGCTGTTTGATGGAGTGGATAGGGTAAGTACTGTTGGAGTCGTTATGTATTTGAGGTGCTGGAAGGAGGGCATATCCATCAAACCATTGGAAATATGGACTTTAAAGCAGGAGAAATTTTCAGGTTAAAGATACTGACTTAGTAGTTTTAATCTGAAAGAGACTTTGCTATGAAAAGCACAGTGAAAAAGGTTGACATTGATGGATCCCAGCTGACAGTGACTTGGGCAGACATTCAGTGTCTTGGGGACACGGCTCTCTCTTCCACCATTGGTGAACAGCTGTCGTAGCTCAGCATGCAGCTCTGAATCAGAGGAGGAAGGAAGGAAGGAAGGAAGGAAGGAAGGAAGGAAGGAAGGGAGGGAGGGAGGCAGGGAGGGGGGGGAGGGAGGAAGGAAAGAAAGGAGGGAGAGGGGAGGGAGGGAGAATTTAGCACTAATGTGCTGATAGAGAGGTAAAAAGAAAGACCCTAAACTATTTGTTTTCTTCAGTCAGCTTTTCGGTTTCTACAGAATGAGCAAGTTGCAAATCAAAAAGACTCATAAGTAAGGAGTTAATAGTTAGTCCCGCAGGTGATAGCAAATAAAGAGGAGGTAGAGAATTTGTCTACTGTCTACATTTACTGCAAAATTCTGGAATTGAAATTAGTTTGTTAAGATTGAAGTTGGCAAAACGCTGATGGTCTGTCCAGGCCACCCTAAGCAACCCTGAAGGTAAGATTAAACATATCTTTCATCTTTGCCAAGACATTTCTGCAACATTTTTTCAGTCTGGGAACTAAAGCCAAATTAGAAAGAAGAGCGATGTGAGTGTGCTGTTCCAGTGGTTCAGAATGAGAGACATGTGTTCATGTGTTCCGTGCTTACATGCACATAAGGTCTAGCTGGGTGTCTGAAATGGTTCATGTCACCCAATATAGCCCCTCCTCTTGAATCTGCCCCTTCCCGACACTAAAATTCAACAGTAGCTCTGAGCACCTGTTTAGTTCCTAATGGGACTAAACTATTGTGGTGAACTCATTTACTGTTGCTTCACCTCCTTTAAGTCTACTTTCTGAGGTCAGAAATTTTCTTATATTTTGGAATTCACTCGTAGGTCCTCTTCTTACTCTGTTCCCTCTCCTTGGACAATCACATGTACCCCCCATGCCTTCAGTTATCATCCAGAGACCAACAACCTCATGTTCCTCTATCCAGTCCTGATTGTTGGAAAAGGGTAGATATAAATGCCTACTCAGCATCTGCACTTAGATTTCTCAAAGACCCTCAAATTAACAAATCCAGAACAATGGAATTCATGGATTTCATGATGCCAAACCTACTCTTTCTCCACTTTTCCCCATTTCAGAGGTGACCTCAGACTAGGAGATAATCCTGATTCTTCCTTCTCCTTGCCTCCCCAAATCCAATTGGTTCTTTCTCCTCAATTTCTCTCAGTCTCTCCATTGTCTCTATCTCCCTCCAGCAGCCCATGGTCCCAGCCACCATCCTCTCTTACCAAGAATATTTAAAAAGCCTTTAAAATGGCTTACCTGCACCCGTTATCACCTTCCAGTTCATTCTCCATAATATAGCCATTTAATGCGTTTTAGAATACGTGATTTGTTCCTCTTCCTTGCTAAATACCTTTCAGTGGTTTTTCTATTCCTTCTTGGATAGAAAAGATGCAGTGGATAATCCTTAATACGTCCTTTGAGGTTCTGCGTGATCAGGCTGCTGCCTATCTTTCCTGCCTTGGTTTGCTCTTCTCTCCACACTCCAACATTATTGGTCTTAAAAAGTTTTTTTCTCTAATGGGCCATTCTCTTTTTTGCCCCAGGACCGATATATGTGCTGTCATATAATTTTTCTCTCTTTCCCACTTACTGTGCCTTTACTTATCTAGTGCCTCCTTTATGGTCAACACAAATTTCATTTCCTTAGGGAAGTATTTCTGGACTCTACAGTACAATTTCCTCTCATATGCTTGCACAGAACATTTCTCCTACATAGAACTCAATAAAATTGTTTGATGACTCTCTTCCCTACCAGGCTGCAATCTGTCTTGTTCAGTGCTGTGTATCTACCAACCAGCACATTTTCAGGAAAGAAAAGTGGCTAAACGAATAAATGGTTTTAGGAAACTATTGCAGGCTTGAGTTCACATTTCAAATCCAGTTGTTGTTGTTTTATTTCTTCTGGCAGAGTAGCAATTATCATCAAATAATGGCTCAGCTCAAATTTGTTTATCAGATTAGGAGAAAGCAAGATGTCAAGGAAAAGTAACACAACAGGAAAGTGAAATTTTTTTTTTTGCAGCAGAGCAGAAGGTAAATGTGACAAATATGAGACGTCGTGCTGAAAGGAGGCCTGTGGATCCTGGACCCTGAAATATAGAGCGCTAAGGGGAAACAAGGCATAGAGGAAACACCTCTATATCATTTGGGCAATAACTTGGGCTTTAGAGTCAGAAAGACCTGGAACTGAATCCCAGCTCTGCCATTTACAAACCAATTAACTAATCTGTCTTGAGTCTCCATTTCTTTACTGTGATTCGGGATAATAATACTGCAAAGAGGGCGTGTGAATGAGGGCTTTTTTTTTTTAATGTCTTATTTATTTCTAGGAGAGAGAGAGAGAGAGAGAGAGACAGTGTGAGCAGGGGAGGGTCAGAGAGAGAGGGAGTCACAGACTGAAACAGGCTCCAGGCTCTGAGCTGGCCGTCAGCACAGAGCCCGATGCGGGGCTCGAACCCACGAACCGCGAGATCATGACCCAAGCGAAAGTCGGACGCTTAACCGACTAAGCCACCCAGGCGCCCCACGAGGGCTTCTTTTCAAAGGGCATGCAAATTCTCCACACACAGCAAGAGTCCGAATTGTTAGTTCCCTCCTTCTTCCCCAACTCCAGGAGGACGCAGGGTCCACTTCCGTTTATTCTACATTCAGTTCATCAAGCAGTACAGTTCGTAGCACAGAAACTTAATGTAAATTGTGTCTCAGTCAGGGTCCCATGAGAACACATGAATCGTGCCATGTAATTCGGGAGAGCATTTGATCCAAGATACTAGTTACCCCAGCAGTTCTAAGCGAGAGAGCTGAAACGACCAACACAGGAGGGGAGGCGGGGAACGCGTCGCCAGAGACCGGAAGCTGCTGGCATCCTTCAAGCCGGGGACCCGGAGAGTGGGACCCCGGGAACGTCGGCAGAGGGGAACGAGCCGCTGCCCACTGACGGTGCCTCTCAAAGGAGAGAGAAGGCGAGGAGTATTCTGACGTCCCCGTCCTCCCTCCTCCCGGCTTCCTGCCAGCATCACCTGGTGGAGACTGTGCACAGCGCCTCCTGGGAAATACCAGGTGCCCGGGCGGACGTCTGTGATTGAAAGCAGAGAAGGGAAAAGCAGAGGATGGATGGACGTGACTGAAAACAGGCAAATGACTGGCATGAAGGGCAACCCAGCGTGAGTGAGTTTAACTCTTACCTAAGCAGAACCGCTGTGCTGTGGTGAAATTCCATCAGACCAGCTCAGGACAGATTACAAGTGACAGTAATTCCACTCTTTGAGATTTACTAAGGAAGCATCTGCACAGGGTAATAGGGTGTAATGGAAAGAAAGCAGGCTTGGAAGGAGACAGCGGTGGTGTGTAAACTTAAACGTGAAGGAGAGGTCAAAGGAGAGAGCTAGTCTCTCATGCTCTTCTTTCTACTCTTCTCTCCAAATCAGTAACTCCTGTTACCAACCTGGTGAAAGACTTCCAGAAGTTGTTGAAACATATACAACTAGATATGTGTATAGAGACATAAGCCTTATTTAAAAAAAAAACAAAACACAGAATGCTAAATATATTATTTCTGAAATATTTTTCTACTTCAAAATAGATCTTTGACCTCTTTCCATATCACATATACAATTTTGCCATTACATTTAATGAGAACATATATCCTACTGTATGCTCAGATAATAATTCGTTTAACCAATCCCATACTGAGAGTTGTTTTTACTGTTTCTAATTTTTTTTTTACTGAAAATGGGTTTGGAAGGAACATGTTTATACAAATATCTGCAGGGTAGAGTTCCAAAAGTGAGATTGCTGGGTCAAAGGTTAAGATATCATAAATTTTAATAGATAGCGTTACCACAAGGCATTCCCAAATTTGTTTGAATTTATATTCTCACCAAGACTGGGGAGAGAACCTTTCTCATGCACTCCAGACAATGCAGTGTTTTCTCCTTTTGTACCGCATAAAATACACACAAAAACAAATTTCATTAATAATGAAATCAGATTTTGTTGTTTTTTCACGTCTTTAATTATTGGTTACGTTTAACATTTACTAGTACTTTGGCAATTTTTATTTTTTCTGTGAACAGCTAACTCATTCTATGACAATTTTTTGATTAGATGGATTTGTAAATTCTTGCTCACTGATTTGTAAAATATAATAAACTATATCCTAAGTTGTTAGGTCCCTCATTTGTCCTAGGCTTTTGATCTTTTCTATTGTTGTTTGGCATGCAGGAATTTGTCTTACAAACTATAGTCTTGAGCAAGTACATGAAATTTAATTAATTTGTGCATCTGAAAATGGGGAATAACAATATGCTGCTCACGTGCTTGCTTTGAGGATCTCTGAGAATGTATGTTTACATTTTCTTTGCCGAGAACACAAACAGCCATTTTTATTGTTGAACATTCTTTCATGTTCTGCCACCTCATTCGAAATACATAACATCCTTCTGAAGTGGGTATGGCAGATCTTATATTTTCATTTTACAGATTAAGAAGCTGAGGCTCAGAAAATTTTCTTGAATTCATTACAGTCAGACACCTAGAAAGATTTAAAGAATCAATACTTGATGCATAATATCAAAAATAAACACACTTACCACCTTACCCTTCCACTTTCTAGTGGCTGCATGTTGAGGCCAAAAGGAGAGATCTTCTACTGTTTATGAAAAAAGAATGCTCTAGAAGGACTGATGGAGATGGAAGCAAAATCGACTCCTGGGGGGAGGGGATGCTTTTCAAATTTGTTTCAAATTAACATGCTAACTAAGGGACAAAGACCTGTAGTCTTTCTGGCTATGAGGGTGGTGACAAGAAGAGAGAATGGTTATAAGCCTTTTTATTTTTTTTTAAATATTTTTTGATGTTTTATTTATTTTTGAGAGAGAGACAGAGGATGAGTGGGGGAGGAGCAAAGAGACAGAGAGGGAGACACAGAATCTGAAACAGGCTCCAGGCTCTGAGCTGTCAGCACAGAGCCCAACGGGGCTTGAACTCAGGAACAACGAGATCATGACCTAGGCTGAAGCCAGACGCTCAACCAACTGAGCCACCCAGGCGCCCCCATAAGCTCTTTTAAAAGGGATTTTATAGCATTATGTTCCATTCAACTCCTGGATACTGCCTAAAACAAGAGCCCAGTCTTCTTACAAACAAAAAGACAGTTATTTATTGTGCACAAATCTATTCAACCAAACTGTATGCCGACTAATAACTCTAAGAAACAGGATATTTGAATACAAAGGAAAAAAAGATATTTTCTGAAAATACCATGTTGGAGTATGCAATAGTATCTTCATAGCTTTTCATCTGCTATTCAGGGAAAGTTACCTGTGACATGAAAGAAAATTTAACAATGAAAGTTGATCATGTAGAAAGAGCTAACTGATAAATAAAAATGGAAATGCCTAGCATCTAGGCCATTATCAGCAAGCCAGATGAAAGTTTGAGCATTTAAAATATCCTGGGGACTTCAGTTGCTCTAAGAAAATGGAAATGCTTCCAGACACACATGCTTAGAGAGATTATTTCAAGGTTTACAGATGCAAAGCATTTTCGTTTCAGAGGCAAGAATGGGAGGCTAAATCAGACGAGACTAATAGCAAGTTCATCACTTCTGAAACCGCACACAGACACGAAAGATTTTTTCACAATAATTTTAGGAGGACAGCCCCGTGGCTCTGCACTGGAGAGAGACACAGCTATTTCAGTATTTGGAAGGTGAGGCAATATATGGCATAAGCCATTAAAAAGAAGAACCACCACCAGCAGGCGCTATATGGTTCTCGGAATATCTTTGTAGACAAGAGCACGCCTACGTTATGGTTTGTTATCATACGTCACCCTGGAAAGAGTGTCCTGCATTGTGGATTTTACACCTACAGCTAGAGATTTTAAAAATTCAAAGTGTTATTGAAAGTATATTTTAATTTTTTTAACATTTATTTATTACTGAGAAACAGAAAGAGAACATGAGCAGGGGAGGGGCAGAGAGAAGGGAAGACACAGAATCCGAAGCAGGCTCCAGGCTCTGAGCTTGCTGTCATCACAGAGCCTGATGTGGGGCTCAAACTCACAAACTGTGAGATCATGATCTGAGCTAAAGTCGGACGCTTAACCGACCAAGCCACCCCGGTGCCCCTGGAAGTATATTTTAAACAATAAAAAGCTGATGTCCTTCAGTCAAGGAATGTATTAATATATCTTAGAAATCTATTTCTTTGGCCAAACATCAGTCCGAGTTTGCCAAGAGGCAGGAATATCTATAAGACAGCGTGAGGTGAGAAGTCTCAATGTTGACCTGGCCTACAGAGATCTTGAACTGGTTCTGTTCTGTGTATCCAAGCACATGAGTATGACAGGTGCTTTCCCTTCTACATCAGGTCTACTCCCCTGGGTGATCAGGGACCTTCTGTTTCGGAGGGGATCACTAGTGTTTGGGACTGCTGAAAGAAGCATGGGTCACGCAAGCTAGGTCTGAGGGCAAAGTCTGAGAACAGATGGGAATCACTCTTATTGTATGATAAACTGTCAAAGACAGGTGGCCGGTGGTTCCTTGATGCCAACGGGAACAATGCTTAACTTGCCAGCTTGCACCAAGCTCCCTGGAAATATGGTGGTCTGTGGGTCATTTCTTGGCTTATACACGGATTTTGTGAACTGACAGAGTCTAATTATTCAGCTTGAGCTGAGGCAGGTCCTGGATGATGATGGGTCTCCCATCAGTGTGATGACTCAAGTTTGATTCTCTAGTTCTGGTACCACTAACTCTTGCTCAGTATAATCTTCTGTCTTCCTCCTTTCTCATCCAGTCTCCTCCTTTAGACTATTGTCATGATAACCAGGATTTCAGTTACTCTTCAAGACCTATTCTTTATGTCCTGGCTTAAGTACTAGATCTAAAGGGCAAGAATTTGATTGTTTAAATCTTTATTTTTCCCCTTAAGGCAGTAGTTACAAGACATGAAATTTATGGGATAGAATGGGGCCAGGAATGTCACAAGAAACATAAAACTACCAGGATTAGAAAACACAGTGGCTAATATCCTGCTCCATGCCATTTTAAGAATTTGATAGAATATTTGTAATTAAAACTTTGAGAAAACAGTAGATGGTGGGCCCTTCCTGTTTAATTATGATCTTCAAACAGATTCTACTTCAAATGTAGCATGTGTTAACAGTACTGCTTCAAACCTATATGCATCCTCACATGAACATTATGTCAGAGGGAGTTGGATGGAACTAGTTCTGTCACATGGTTCTTGTTACAATACAGCAGTAAGACAAGAGAGATTTCCATAGTCTGGGTGCATTGTGCTTTTGAAATGAAAAAGGAAGGTTGCCAGTAATAGGCATTTCCACCAGAGAGCAGTCACAAAGCCCAGTTGGTTCTCATGCTTTTGATAGTTCCTGACTGTGTCTAACTCTGCTGATGGGTTCCTGTCTCAGGCTCACGTATTAATATTAACTCAGGCTGCAATGAGGCCGATTTCTCTTGTAGAGAGGGAGCATTTGATCTGTGCACTTTATCATTAAAATGTTCCCTGAAAGCCTATCTTGCAGCATTTCCCAAATCATGTTCCACAGAATCCTGGTATCCAGTGAGACGTAAAAAGGTGTTGCACAGATAAAAGGAATCTGTACTCAAACTACTCAGCAATATTCGGCAAACTTTACCTCTTATCATAAAGATTCAGAATTCAATTAACATATAAAAGGTTTAGAGAAAACCTACATGAAAGAGACCTGTCTAGCTTTGATAAACCCACTATTTCTCAAACTTCGCAAACACAATCTTGGTTTTATTCATCTAATATCAGTGAATATCACACGGTGCACGTCTAAAAAGGCTGCTGTATTCACATGACATAATTTATTCAGATATTTGATTCCACACATCTTTTCCAATAGAGATGGAATCTATTTCCATTTAGGGCAAAGTCATACAATATTCAGAAGCATAAAAATATTTTTTAATTGACAAAAATTCTGTACATACTAAATTCAGAACTTCAGGTGGTCCTTGTGTGACCTGAGAAACTAAAATTTGAAAACTGTGGCACCATTCAAATTAATTTGTATGGGCATCGCTATCATTATTTAAGCCAAATTTTTATGGACATGATATAAGCCATCAACCTTCTTTAAGGCAAGAGATCCAGGTAATAGATAGATCCAGGTAAGTCAGGAACAGGTGAGCCACATAGAATTAAGTCACATAGACCTCTATGCTCAGAGGAAGATAGTGAGGTGTTGACCCATGAAGCCCAAGAGCGATGCAAGGCAATGGATGAACTGATAAGGTAGTCAGGACCCAGAGGAATCCAGTGACTAGAAAGCAGTTAAGGCAATAGAACAAATTCTAGGATTCTGGAAAAGAACAAATACCAAAAGATTAGACAAAGTGGACAGGAGCAAAGTTCAGGAACGCAAGCAAACAGACTGGAGAGGAGGTATGAACACTAACAAGAAAGACCTTACCGCAAATGTCTGCTATAATAAATAACTTACCCCAAAATCCTTCCTCTTAGGACAGATGACATTGTCATAGGGGCAATTCCAAAGTCTTGGGCTATAGCTGTTTGGTGGTTCATCTGGATAGAGAAGGAAACACCAGATGAAGGTAAAGACAGGAATCATTCTCATGTTTACCTGAGTTTGGAGGAAGAAGGATTTGACCAATTATTACAATCAAACTATCAATTCTGTAGAAATCTTCTTTACTACTTTCTGATCATAATTCCAATTTCACCTTTTTTCGTTGACAAAACAATAACGAGTTACGTGATAGAAATACCCATATCAATGAACTGACCAATATGCCTGTCATGTCTGTGTCCTTTATCAGAGATGACAAATATTAATATATTAATAAAAGCCAAGTGCCAATAAAGACAAATTCCAATAAACATGAAGAACCAAAATTTGAGCTTACATTATCATGCACAAGAATTAAATGTTAAAATATCAAGAATTTATCAGATACTGATAAATGTACTATAATTGATTTCAGTGAATTGAGTGATGCCTTATTCTTATTTTACTTTTGTTTTAGCAAAGTTTATTTTTACTTTAGTGAAGGCTTGATCCTAACCCACAGATCACTAGTAACACAAATTAAGAAAGTGTGGCACTTGTCATGTTACCCTTTCTGGAGATTAAAAGCTGTGCAGAATAGATCATTGCAATGGCTTTGTGTTAGCCTGAGGAGATATACTGGCTAGCATTTGGCCTGGATTGATCCTAGGGTCTCTCCTAATCAATAATTTATTGAATACCTGATCTAAACGTTTATAGTATACTATCCATATTACTGAAGAGCTTATGTTAGGTGAATTACTAAGATTTTGGAACTAGGAAATAAGGACTAATATGACTTTCATAAAGAATATACTGCATTTGCAAAATCACAGTGAAATTCATTAAAAACATACACAGACAGATTCAGGGAAGGAAAAGAAGCTGAAAAGGAATATAAGGTGTTGAGATAACAATCATGTGTATAGAAAATTTATCCAAGTCCACATGATGCCAGATGTATTCATATGATTAGCTTATAAAAATAATCTCAAGATCTCTCATAACAGGACTCAGAATTTCTTATGAGCAGACTTTGAAGAGAGAGCAGTCAAACATATGATCCATATAAAAGTGACCACCTTACAGAGGTGGGAAATAAGACCTATCTGACAGTGTCCTCGCTGACACATAGTATGTTTTCCATTGGTGTCTATTGATGTCGTATCTGTCAGGATTTGATCAGGAAGACAGAGGCCACTCCATGTAGCCCCGATATAAAGTATTTTAATATAGGAAATGTGGGCTTAAACACCCTTTGGAATAGTTGGAAAGGACAAGGCCAGGGAATCCACCACTGGTGCTCTCAGCCTGAAGCACTGGAGAGAATGGATCTCCATGCTAGCTAGGCGGATGCACTGAACCTCTCATGGGCCCATCCATTTGCCTACAACTGTCTTCAGAGATTAGTGTCTAATTCCTTCTCTTCCATCTTCCAAGTCTTATTGGAGCACTTCTCATTGTCAAATTCTGCCAGAGCCATATGAAGAAAGGGATTCTGGGGAAGATAATTCTCACTGTAGAGAAAGGTGATGGTATGATACAGAGCTGACAGCAACCCAGAACAATTACATAAGCAAAAATCCTTTGAGCACAGAATAAAGCAATTTGTATGTTTAGCCTAGAGGAGACAGATTATGACAGATTTTCACAAAATTTTTGACCTCTTGGGAAGCCAGGTTAAAATTCTTAGCCAAATCAGTTTGCAGATGACTAAGTCAACAATGGCCACGATAGTGGCAAACAATCTCAATTTCTGGACTACAATGACCAGCCATATGTCTTGCCTATGTGTCAGCAGGATAGCTTCGGCAACCATGCTAATCTCAGCTGCGCTTGGGAATTATTTCTAGATCAAGGTTCACAATCAAGTCTTCTCCGCATGTCACTCACTTTTTCTGATGTTTCTATTTATTTTTGAGAGACAGAGAGAGACAGATAGACAGAGCACAAGCAAGGGAAGGACAGAGAGAGAGGAAAACACAGAATCCAAAGCAGGCTCCAGGCTATGAGCTGTCAGCACAGAGCCCAACACGGGCCTGCAACTTGTGAACCGCGAGATCATGCCCTAAGCCAAAGTCAGATGGTTAACTGACTGAGATACCCAGGTTCTCCACATGTCATTCATTTTTAAAACTACCTTTGGTAGTTAGATTAATGGTGCCCCAAAGATGTCCACATCTTACTCCCCAAAACCCATTAATATGTTATGTTATATGGCAGAGGGGAATTAAGGTTGCAGAAGATTTCCAGTTGCTAATCAACTGGCTTCATGATGGGGAGATTACCTAGAATTATCATGTGTTACCTGGGAAAGTCCACTAGCATCACAGGATGAAGAGAACTTGGCCCAATGTTGCTGGCTTTGTAGATAGAAAAGGAAGCTACAAGCCAAGGGATGTGTGCACCCTCCAGAAGCAGGGAAGGGCATGGAAGCAAATTCTCCTAGGGCTTCCAGAAGGAATGCAACCTGCCAACGCCTTGACTTTAGCCCAGTATGACCATTTTTGAATTCTGATTTACAAAACTGTCAACAGTAAATTGGTATTGTGTTAAGCCATTACATTTGTGATAAATGATATGGCAATTATAGTGTAATAGAAACCCAATATACTACCCAAGGTTCATTATCCCTGTGGTAAGGGCCAAAGTACTAGAGAGTGAGCAGAGACGCTCAATGCTCTTAAGTCCTCAGCCTTGCACTGCACCCTGTCGCTTCTGCACATTAGCTTTTGTGGAGGGAACTTCAAAGTCGTACAGGAAAAAAAAGAGAATTCAGGCATTCCATTCTCTACAATGAGGTACAATTTTAACCACATCGTATTGGCAAATCATAAAAGTTGGGTAATTTTACATGCTACGTGGGGAGTATGGAAATGAATAGCCTAGGGCCATATAAAATGGTACTGCCATTGTTAGGAGAATGAAACATAAAATGTGACAGGCGTATTATGGGATACTGGGCAGAGTCAAAAAGAGTGAGTTAAATCTGCATACAGAAACATGGATAGACTACAGAAACATATGTTGGGAGAGGAAGAGAGGGGAGGAATAGGAGATCCCAGAGCACAAAGCAGCTCTGCAAAATTCAATGCCCTCCCAGAACTGTGTATTTTTCAAGCATCTGTAATTATTTAAATAAGAATGTAGCAGATGGATTTGAAGAAATATGTAGTAGATACATTAAGAGGTGCTTATAGACTGTAGGAAATGGGATTGAGAAAATTAGACAATAGGGAAAATCATCAAATTTTTTAATGTTTATTTATTTTTGAGAGAGAGAGAGAGCTGAGTAGGGGAGGGGCAGAGAGACAGAGAAGGGGGACAGAAGATCCGAAGCAAGCTTCAGCAGACAGCCCAATGTGGAGCTCGAACTCATGAGCCTTGAGATCATGACCCGAGCTGAAGTCGGACGCCCAACCAACTGAGCCACCCAGGTGCCCCCAAATCATCAGATTTTTTTAAGAAGACACTCTGATAGATGATGACAACAAGAACTAAGGAGTGTTGGATAAATCAAATTTTGCACACCTGATCCTTAGGGAACAAGGAAGGCAGGCGGAAGGGAGAGAACATAAGGAAGAATGAGACTTCTGGGAGAGGTAGAGGGTATGATTGGTGGCCATCAGGTAAAAGCTTCATAAAGCAGCAAAATTTCTCTATCATGGATATGCTTTTCCATTGTTTTATATTTAGCAGGATAAATAAGCTGTTTAGCCTCTCAAAATCATGCTAGTTTTATAGCTTAGATCAATAGATAGGTATAGATATGTGTATATAGATTATATATAGCCACTTTATTTAAAATATAATGTATATTATTATATATTATTATAAGTGTACATTATATAGGTACAAGAGAGAGGAAGTCATCCCAATGAAATTTCTCTATAGCTATTTCATTTCTCTCCTTAACTGTTCTTAATAAGCAGGTTTTCTGAGAGCTATTTGGCCTTTGAGGTTAATTTTTAAAGCTGCATTTCAAAGTTTTCCTTTTAAAAATGCATCTCCCTTGAAATGCCTGGAGGCTCAGTTGGTTAGGCATCCGACTTTGGCTCAGGTCATGATCTCGTGGTTTGTGAGTTCGAGCCCTGCGTCGGGCTCTGTGCTGACAGCTCAGAGCCTGGAGCCTGTTTCGGATTCTGTGTCTCCCTCTCTCTCTGCCCCTCCCGGCTCATGCTCACTCGCACGCTCTCTCTCTCTCTCTCTCTCTCTCAAAACTAAATAAAGCTTTTTAAAAAATGCATCTTCCTTGTGAATAAATATTGCAGAACATGGCAGCTGAAGTGACAGTGACTGTGGGTGTGTCTTCAGTCATGGAAATTTTTCTCTGCAAGACAGAAATTGCTTCCATCTTTCAAAATGAAGCAATGGAGACAGTCTGGCCCAGCCTGTTGAGACATGGCGGGGGGGGGGGGGGGGGGGGGGGCGTGAGGGTGATTCTAGTCTGTCAATGAGAGAGACACGACGTGAGCTGCAGGCTGCAGCCCCTGGATGGCTGGATGGATGCCCCCATGTCAGCCAAAGAAGGGAGCCTGCCTCCTGCTGCTGTGTGCTGGCGACTCTCTGGTTTTGGGGTCCCGTTGCCATGTGTACATTTCAGCTTTACTGCATCAGAGCTCATTTCTTCTGGCACTCCAGCTCTCCATACATGACTGCTCCTGCCGGAGATAGAGGATTTGTTGAGACTGAGGGCGATGCTAGACACATAGTAATTTTGTGATTTTCACATGCATTAGTAATGAATGAACTAATGAATGAATGTCCACTATTCCCCCTCCCTCTCTGTATGTGCATGTGCATGCGCACACACACACACACACACACACACACACCCTATCCATACATTTCTCCCTAGAGACCTATTCAGCCATGTCTCTCACTGCCATGGGCTCTGTGTCTGCTGGAGTCCTTGCTCATTCAGCTGCCTCCTTATTCTAGCACAGCTACCCCTCTGTGGGTCTCAGGCAGACTCTCTGCAGCTTGCCCAAGACCAAGACTCAGGAGCCACACTGTTTAGGGACATTGTAGGGAAGGGTAGAATCTGATGGGACACAAAACCAGAGGTTCTTTTCTTATCAAACACCCGCCTGGCTTACGGACAGCCTGCGGCTCCGTTGGCAGGGCAAGGGCAAGACCATGAGGGGGTGAGGTGTCTGCCTACCCGGCCCTCACCTCCCTATCCACCCACTGTTCTCCTGCACCCAGTCTGCTCAGCAGTGCTCTGGGAAAACACAAATCCATTCCGACGAAAGTGCAAAAGACACCTTTCGATTGTATTTCATTGTAAAAGGAAAAGGGTTGCTTAAAAGAGGTAACTATTCTGAGGATAGGATTTCTGGCTTTAGTGGAGAAGGTGTTTTAAAAAATCAAGAGTATCCCCAAGTGTGAGAAAACAGGGGTACACATGTACCACCTCTGTTTTAACCCATTTCAAATGTAAAGCAGGGTTAGCACTTTTTCTTAGTCGATTCAGGCTGCTGTAACAGAAATACCATAGTCTGGGTGGCTTATAAACAACAGAAATGTACTTCTCACAGTTCAGGGGGCTGGAAAGTCCAAAATCAAGGCACTGGCAGATTGGGTGTCCAATGAAGGCCGGCTTCCTGGTTCAAAGATGGCCATCTTCCTGCTGTGTCTTCACATAGTGGAAGGGATAAGCTCTCTGGGCCTCATTTATAAGGGCAAAAATCCCATTCATGAGGGGTCCATCATCATGACCTAATCATCCCCTAAAAACCTCATCTTTCAATACTATCACATTACTTTTCAACATAAGATCTTGAAGGGGTCACACATTTTCAGTTGATAGCACACCTCTTTTCATTCACCCTGAATAATTCCTTCACTAAGTTACTACTAAACAGTGTGCAAAATGTGGAGGGTTTTACATTACCCAGTGGGCAGTGTTTCCTTCAAAAGTTCACATCTGACATCTGTTCTCAATTCTCCACAAATACACCTCAGTCCCTTCTGTAAATCTCCAAACTTCCACATCTGCACCCCTCTGCCCTGACAAGAAAAATTTCCAAATACTCAGGATTCACTCAGAAGACAACGAGGGCTTTCCATTACACATAAAATAGGCCAACCTGTGAGCTAAGAACTGGAAAATTGGGCTTCTTTCCTTGTGTATGTAAAATTCTTGGTTGTCTATGCATTTATGTGTATATGTTACATCAAGAGAGACTCTTCATGGATATTTATCAGTTCTGATGGTTTTCCTAGCTTGTTTTCCAGAATGAAAAAAAAAGCAATTGTATCCAGCCTTATTTTTTTTTAATTTAAAAAAAGATTTTTTAAACTATCTGTAAAAAAGCTCTAGGTGCCTATGATTTTTTAATCATGACAATATTAAAATATGCAACCTATACTGCAATAGGGTCCTTACTAGTGAAAAGGTTAAATTGTAAGCAGCTGAATTGTAAGGCTGATTGCAAGCTCAGCTCAGAATGGAGAATTTATTACATAGTCATGATTTCATTTAGTATTCAGGGTAAATAGCCTCATTAAAAATATAATGTGAAGGAGAATCACAACTTTTCTAGCAGGGTCAGAGAGATCAGCTAAGGAAGAGGGGGAGGCCAGGCAATTGAAATAAGTTTCCGACATGCTATACTCCTGTCCTGGTCGCTGCCTATAAACTTAGTCAATTTAAGAAGAATGCTATCAGTCACAGAAGGAGAAAAGGCCCTATTAGAAAGCTGAAACCTAAAAAATGCCCTCCAGAATTTTTTCCAGAAGTCATGTGTAGGAAATCTAGTAATAGGCAGTTGAGCAAGTCAGAAAGCGAAAAGTGAGAAAGTGTAGCAAAAGGGAACGGTGTCCTCAATTAACAGCAACATTTCTTTAACCTTGAGCTGGCCCTCAGCACAGTTGGGAAACAAGGGAAGGTTGTTGTCATAATCCACACTTTGATTTCTCTCTCTGGCAGGAAATCTCTTCTTTATTCATGGCAAAACTAACTTCTTTTCCAAACACCCCAAATCCAAACTTGCAGCACAGAAATCTCTAGGAAACTCCTCTGATGCTCTGGAGGCCCCCTGGGGCACAATCTCAACATTTCCATTCTACCAAAAGGTGCATGCTGTGTCTCAGCAGTAATGCCTTCTCTTTTCTGGCTCCCCTTCTAACTCCTCCTACTGAAATTTATTTGGCCCTTCCCTCCTCGCAGCTGTGCACGTTTTGCTTGACGAGGTGACATTAAACGCCCAGAGAGGCTGACTTCTCTTTAATTTTTGAAAAATTTTTTAATGTTTATTTATTTTTGAGAGATAGGGTGAGTGGGGGAGGGGCAGAGAGAAAGAGTGAGAGAGGAAAAAAAATCTGAAACAGACTCCAGGCTCTGAGCTGTAAGGACAGAGCCCAACATGTGGCTTGAATTTAGGAACTGCAAGATAATGACCTAGGCTTGAAGTCCGATGCTTAACCAATGGAATCACCCAGGCGCCACCCCCATCCCCACACCTCCACACCCCCCAGCCCAGAGAGGCTGACTTCTACACAAGGGTTGAAAGGAGAAGCCCAAGGGACCACAGCCCATCAGCCATCGGGCCTTCCCTACCAGAGTGAAACTGAATTCAAGCAGTGGCCTTCTGAAGGAACTCTGCTGGTGGCTTTCTCTCACAAAAGAGTGACTTTAATAGACATTTCAAAGCATGTCGGTTCCATTTTGGTAAGACAGCAGAAAGACAATTATTTTTGGCATTAAATAAAAACCAGAGATGGAAACACAGTCCTTCCAAGCTAGGCACTATCTTCTAATGCATGGAAGAGACACAGTATCAAAGTTCCTAAGATAATAGCAAATACTGAAGATAACAATGCCATCCCTATGCTCATACATTGGGAAAATGATCTCATTTCCTCTCAGAAAAGAAAACATCTAATGATTTAGGAGATAAATCTCTAATGTGCCAATACTATGAAATGATAGTATTAACTTTACTGGACAATCGTATAATACTGGTATTTAAAGATGCTAAGGAAACTTCTGGGGACTAATTTTGATCAACTATACAACTCTGCTAATTTTAAAAAGAGGGTAAAAATGATTTCCCATTTACATACCAATAACCACAGTAATTGGGAAAGAATGAATTTAGGGAGCTCACAGATTGTAGAGTTACAGCTTCTCGGGTAGACAGGGGAACCATAAAAATGTCACCACCAAGTAAAAACGGGTGAGCTTTTCATTCCAACTCCTCTGTGGTACATGTTGTCATAATTGTAGTGTCCTGATTTTTAAAAGAGGGTAATTAGATCTTAAGATCTAATTCAATTTACCACTTTGGGGCATTTAGATATTTTATACTATGGCATTTGGCCACACATTCCTGGCTTATGATAAGCAAGATATGTAATATTCACAGAAATAAAAATGAAGTCATCTTTTAAAAAGTTTTTTTTAAATGTTTATTGATTTTGAGTGACAGAGTGCAAGGGGGGAGGAGGAGCAGAGAGACAAGGAGACACATAATCCAAAGCAGGCTCCAGGCTCCAAGCTGCCATCACAGAGCCCAGTGAAGGGCTCAGACTCATGAATGTTAAGATCATGGCCTGAGCCAAGTCAGACGCTTAACCAATTGAGCCACTCAGGTACCCTGAAGCAAGTAGACCTTTAAGGGACAACCACTGGTCATTTTGGAGTCTGAGGAATCTACCAGTGAAGAAAACCATTGTCTGGCTTTCATTGTAAGCTTGTGGCTGGCAGATAATCCCTGCCTTATTCTGTAAGCAGGAGAAAGAAAACAATCAGAAGAGGAGGAATATGGTAACAATAAGGAAGAAAAGAAAGGCTACTTCCTGAATCGGGAACCAAACATCTTAATTTGAACTACAAAGATCATGTCCGTGGCTAGTGTATCTTCTTCTGCTGTAGCAAATTTAACAATCTGAAGGAAGGTAGACAGCACCCCTATGCCACATCTTCCTTCCCCAACCGCCACCCTATCAGTATTTGGACCAGGGAGAAAACGTGGAAGACTATAGAGTCCTGTTACATACAGATGACGTATTTTGAAGGAACCCAGTCAGTGCCCATTTTTATGCCAAAACCACGATGACTTCATTCTCTTTCCCTTCACCCATCAAAAAGCACAGAAACTAAAAGGCAGGAAGTAGAACAAAACAGGAAGTCACACATCCATTCCTGAGAAGTGTATTTCGAATGTGTAAAATCCCACAGTCCGTGCTAGAAACAAAAGGATTTTTGGTAGCAATGAATGTCTGAGGTTGTAAGCGTTTGTGTGCTTCATTAGCTCAGGTCACCAGGAAAAGAATCCCCAGGATTTAGGAAAACCCACCTCAATTCGGGCGGAGCTGTGCTACGTGAAAACCTTTCAGGCACATGTGAAAATCTCTCCTGAGCAGCCCTTCTGCCCTGATCTCATTTCATCTCCATTTCTGACATGAAGCCCCTCGGTATTTTCAGATCATTTCCTCCTGTCCAATTGGAGTTAACATTCCAGGCAGGAACGAGAGCCTTTGAATCACTGGATTTACTACAGCTAGGAGAGTATCATGCTCTTCTTTTAAGACATTTTTGCTAGACTCTCACCATTTCCAAAATCCTGAATATGATTACTATAATTTTTCCACCTGGCTTAAAGTGAACTTGATGCTTGCAACAAGCATGAAAGCAAAATTTTGATTATAAGCTGTGTTAATTTGGGTAAAATACCAACCTTTCTGAATTCCCGGTTCTATAAAATGGAGATAATAGTAATACTTTCATGCAGCATTATGGTAAAAACTAAATGAGATGAAACAGTATACTACTTGATAAAGAGTGAAATCTTAATAAAGTAGCAATTATTCTTATTAAAATAAAATAGACTATGAAATAATAATTTGAAACCATACACAAATATTATTTTGAACTATTATTTATATTATTACACACATATATTGGTCAAAAGAATATTCAAAGGATAATAGATAGCCTTAAAGATACTTCAGTATTAAGTAATACCGAATGAAAATAAATGAACTATGCATTAAGCTAAAAAAGTTAGAAAAAGAAAACTATATTGAGCATAAGCTCTAGAAAAGTAGATAGAAATGATTTCATGAGAAAACAGAAAAATTATAAAATTAATGTAGTTTCCTTTCTAATTCTTTTAAGACTTTCAAGTTTCATCAATCCAGCTCAGAAAATCCAAATGTATATTAACATATAAAAGGTCATATAAGTAGATTCTGAAGAAATTAAAGCAATTGTGAGAGACTAGAATATTTAGCATTAAATTATAGCATATCATTGACACAAATGACTATTTTAGAAAAAAGTAGGATCCCAAAGTTGATACAAGAAGCGGAAAACTTGACTAATCCAAAAACTATCGCGAATCTACATAGTTCTGTCAATATTTATGATGGCAATTTTTTTTTCTGCAAAGGATCAAATAATAAACATTTTGGTTTTGCTGGCCATACAGTCTATGTTGCAATGACGGGTACTTGATTTTGTCATTTTAACATGAAAGTAGCCATAGACACTGTAAATTAATGCGCTTGGCTGTGTTTCTGTAAAACTTTATTTACAAAAACAAAAAACAAAAACAAAAAAAAAATTGGGGGCCAGATTTGGCCTACTGGCTACAGTTTACAAATTCTCGATCTAGTGCGTCACTCCCCTAGATTATATCAGTAGCTTTCCAACTAGTTCATTTGCATTTACTCTGCAAAGCAACATCCCCACCCTATTTGTCCTTCACACTTCAGAAAGGCAAATCTAATTAAGTAACAAAGCCCCTGATTTGCCTTTAATATTTTAAAATAAATTTGCACATTGGATAAAGCCAGAAGTTCGTAAGGACAGTCCACAAGGTACTGAATTGTCTGGCCTCACCTGTCCTGACATAACCTTCCATTCAGTCCTTTCTATCACCTTGTTTCCTTTCACTATAGGACTTTTTTTTTTTAATGTTTGTTATTGTTGTTTGTTTGTTTTTTGAGAGAATGTGAATGGGGAAGAGCCAAAAAAGAGGGAGACACAGTATCTGAAGCAGGCTCCAGGCTCTGAGCTGCCAGAACAGACCCCATGGCAGGGCTCAAACCCACGACTGTGAGATCATGACCTGAGCCGAAGTCCCACGCTCAACCAGCTGAGTCACCCAGGCGCCCCCCCCCCACTACAGGACTTTTGAATGCACTTGTGTCTTGGCTTGGATGCCCCTACTCCTCTTTTCCCTAATTAACACCTCATCACATTTCACTTTCTCAGCTAATCATTCTCTGATTTACCTGCCTATTACGAACCCCCTGGCTACTCCTAGCACTACATTGTGTGAGCTGCAATTTTATCCCTATTTGTTGTATTTGGATCATTGTGAATCTTTCCCGTAGGCTATATGCCCTTGGAGCAGAAGACATTTCTGGTCTGTTTAAAATTTTGTCCTCAGTGCCTAGTATCATATCTGGTGTATAAGAGGTGCTCAATAATTATTTGCTGAATGAGCTAACAAACTGAAGAATGGATAAACAAATCAATGAATCAGGGGACAAATTTAAGCTCATCAAATACTTTCATAAAAGAGTCCCAGCCCATGATTAACTGATTTTTCTCAACTTTTTTAGTTCTCAGCCTCTTAAAAAAAGTTCCAGAGCATAAACAAATTAGGGAGGCTACCCAATGTGTTTTTATAAAACTAGCATCAACTTTTATTTAAACACAACAAGAAAAAGAAGGGTTGCAGATTGACTTTTCACAATATACTTTCTTGACTGCTTGGCTCAATCATGAGGAAATTCCATGATTCCAGGTAATTCCATAAAATTCCAGGTAATTTCAATGTGAACCCAAGGCTGAGACTCATCCATCCAGGCAGCCTCACTAGGGCAGGAGGGGAGGAAGTGAACAGTTTAGGAGACCCATGGTCACTGATAATCAGATTTAGATATTTCCAATTAAGCTAACCTCTAGCCATGTATATTTTTATTATTAAACACTGCATGTGTAAGTGACACCGAGATTACAAGATTAGGATGTATTTTTATCCCTCCAATTACTTTGAGAACCAGGGCATGCTGATCCAAGAATAGCTAGACAGAACAATAGAACAAAAGAGCCCTGAACCCTATGCTGGCCTATATAAGAGTGTATTTTAAGATAAAAGTGATTTAACAAATCAGTGGCAAAATAAATGGTTATGCAATAAGCAGTGCTGGAAAATTTTTTAGCAATTCAAAACAAGGTAGATTTCTATCCCATATAGTAATCCAAGTAAATTCTAGTTAAACGTAAAAGATGAAACTAAAAAATAACTTGAAGTTGGTAAATATTTAATTTATATCATGTACAGCCTTCCTAAAGCATTAAAGTACTGACAGAAATAGCAAATAAAGAAATCAGTAGCTTGTATACATTAAAAACATCCATGTTTATATATATATATAAACATCTATATGTATATATGTATATGTATGCACATGACCATTATAAATTAAAAGACAAAAAGGGAGACAAGTATTTTTTAGTAAATATAGCCAGGTTAATTTCCTTAATATGTAAAAAGATCTTAAAATCTGCCTTTAAAGTTATTAAAACTTAGGGGAAAATAGGCGAAGAGCACCATTATATAATATATGAATGAAAGAAGAAATTGAAATGACACACATAAACAGCATAGGTCTGATCTCACTAATGTTATAAAAATTGGCAATTTAAGGAATAATGAGCGATCATTTTTCAGGTCTAAAATTGGCCTATTTTTTCTTTCCTTAATGATAGCCTTTCAGTGCTAATGAGGGCAAAGTGCAGTGTTTACTTTCGTTTATGGTTGGTGCTAGCGCAAATTGATAAACCTTGAAGAAAGTAAATTAGGAACCAGAAGCCTTTAGAAATTATCATTTTGGCCCACTAATTCCCCTTCTAGGAATTTATTTTGTATAATCGCCAACTTATTTGTGATAGTGAAACACCAGAATGACCTAAATGATAATCAGGTGAGAATGATTAAATAAAATAATATGTTCCTTATGACAATATTATTCATGAAATAATGTTATTTATTATATTATTTAATATGTTATTCATTTGACTTCATGCTAATGAAGTGTACTTTGAGGTCATGAGAAAATGTCCATGACTGAACCACAACGCATAAACTAATAGAGACACACAAGCTCTGTGTGCATGCGTGTGTGTGCGCACGCGCTCGTGTGTGTGTGTGTGTGTGTGTGTGTGTGTGTGTGTGAGTGAGAGAGAGAGAGACAGACTACCATGTCAACAGCAGATCTCTCTGGATCAAAAAAGTAAAATTTATTTTCACTTTATTCTTCACAGTTGTCTTCATTTTCCAAATTTCATCAAGAAGTCATGCTTTTCAATCAGAAAAAAATGATTCTAAAGAAAAATATAACTTTATAAATACATTCTCAGATAACACTTGCGTTTCTTCTTTTTACTTCTTTCTCTACTTCTGTGAATCAGTCCACAAAAGAAAGGAAATAACAAAACTGATGAATTCAGATAATAATCTATTTTTGATGCTTGTATCATAGTCCTTTTTTTAACATTGAGTTTGTGCTTTGCAATCATATTTGGAAAAGTGACTCTATCATGAATCATGCATAGGAGATACTAATATGTTTCGGACAATAATATTTAATCATTATCATTTCAGATTTAATTGACAAAATGTCACAGCTCCACAAAATACACATTTAGCTTAAGATGATAGGAAGGCAAGCCAGGGTTACCTGGAAGAAGCAGTGCATTGAGTAGGTTAATGTTCCAGAGACACGTATGGATTCCTACTGAGAGAAGAGAGAGAGAGGAGAGGCAACTCGGTCTTTGGTTTCTTCCACACTCATCCTGGGATAGAGTCCAAATACATAGCTTACTTCAAAATAAAGCCAACATCCTGGGCATCCCAAAATCTCGAGTTCTGTGAAAAACTAAGTTCTTTTTTCTTTTAAAGTTTATTTATCTTGAGAGAGAATGCAAGCAGCAGAGGGGCAGAGAGAGAGGAGAGAGAGACAATTCCAAGCAGGCTGCACATTGTCAGGGCAGAGCCCTATATGGGGCTCAAACTCAAGAACTCGTGAGATCATGACCTGAGCCAAAATCAAGAGTCAATACTCAACCAACTGAGCCACACAGGTGCCGCTTGAGAAAAACTGTAAATTCCAACATGGGTTCTAAAAAGTCTTCACAGGTGAAGATGAAGTTGTGTCACTTACCTGAATTCTTTCTATAGTTAGAAACTTCTAATATACACTCTCTTTGTAGCATTGTATTGGCTTTCAAGTTATATTTCTGCTTGTTCACTGTTTGCGGATTTGATTTTGGCTTAAATGTCAAATGAGGAGCAGGACCTCTCCTCAGCTTGTATCCCCATCATTAGAAGACATGTAACATCACAGATGCCTTATGGACACCTGGCAAGGCTCTGATCTTGCTTGGCAGAGCAGATTCATTTCTTGATGTCTATTAACCCTTTACAGAATAGTTCAGCTTTTTGGATCAAAGCCATGGAAAGGAACCCTCTACCTTGGAACTGTCTTTTCAATCCAGACCAGGCAGAGATACAGGGAACCCTTCTGAAAAAGGATATGACACTGTAACTACTCTTAGTCTGCAAGAGGCTCTTACCTCAGTAAAGATCACTTTCCTCCAGAAGGAGAGCCGACTGGAGACTACAGTTGAGGTGGAGCCTTGAAAATGAGAATGTTTCCCTGAAAGCACTTATTCTGGAAGACGAACAAAAACAACAATGATCAATATTTGTTGAGCATTTACTCTAGGTTAGACAATGTTCGGGCAATAATTTCTAGATAATAACTCACTCAATAATTGCAAGAACCCTAAAGTTTTAATGCTCTTCTTCAAATAATGTCAGGAAACCTCAGGCATGGACAAAGATAGCAGTGATAAAGCTGGAATTTACTTAATTGTGAAAATTAATTGTATTTCTATATAGTAGGAAAACACAATTGAAAATAATACCATTTTAGGGGCACCTGGGTGGCTAGTCAGTTAGCGTCTGACCGGCTCAGGTTATGATCTCATGGCTGATGGGTTCGAGCCCCACATCAGGCTCTGTGCTGACAGCTCAGAACCTGGATGCTGCTTCAGATTCTGTCTCCATCTGTCTCTCCCCTCTCCTGTTCACTTTGTCTCTCTCTCTCTCTCTCAAAAAGAAATAATTGCTTAAAATAATTTTAATAAAGAAAATAATACTATTCAAAAATAGTATCATAAAACAAATACTTAGGAATATTTTAACAAAAAATAGGTAAGATCCCTATAGTAACAGATATCAGATATAACGGAGAAAAACTAAAGACCTAAATAAACAGATATTCATGGATTGAAATGCTCTGTATTTTTAAGACATCAACTTTAAAATACTGATCTATGGATGGAAATTTATCATTGTATCAGCAGGCTATTAAATAGACATTAACATGATGATCCTAAAATTTATATCAAAATACAAAAGACTTAGGATAGCCAAAACAAAAGACTCAAATTGGAGAACCAACACTTTTGGATTTCAAGGATTAGTACAAACCCACAATTGTATTAGTTTAAGATAGACAAATAGATCAATGAAACCGAACAGAGATATCAGATAGAAACCCACATGTAGACATTCAATTAGTTTTCTACAAGGCACTAAGGTAAGTTGATGGACAAAGATGGAATCTGGAGGTAAGGCCTGGTCTTCTGGTTGCAACTGTGATTAGGGAAGGACTCGCTGTGTCAGCACTTCAAGTGGATGAGCCAGTGCTTGGGTTTAGCTTGGGTTAGGACCAGGTCTTCTTGAAGCTGTAGCTTATGTTTTTTACCTCTATGGTCTGTTGCATCCTAAGGTTGCCTTGCAATGTTGGGATATTATTGAATTAAAATAACCTGGACTAGAAACATGTGATTTTAGTTTTAGATTTTTCTTGCTGAAAATAGCTAATAACTGGCATAATTACTTATCACAAAACAAACACCATCAGAGAAATATGAAAAACTCCTTGAAACTCCATGCCACTCCTTGGCATGTGACACTGTGCAATACCCTCTACAAGTGATCAAAAGTGCACACAGTTAAGTGTGCCTTATCTTGACATTTAATTTCAAACCGCATGCACGTCATGCCATGGACCGGGTCTCAAATGCACAATTTTACACTAGGAGACATGCAAAAGCAGAGTTTTCTATATTTGTTCTTTGTTGGTTTAATTTCACACTGTTTATTGGAAGAATAATAAAGAGCTATAACATGCATAAACAATGGCATATTTATAAAATCGAAATATGTACACAGAGGCCAACTTTGTCCTTTGTATGAAACTAATGTCCTCATCGGTACTAGGTAACCAGTTAGCAATCTGGAACATGCTGATCTTTGGTAGGTGACATATCGAGTTTGAGTGTTGTTTGCTATCGCTCCTTTTGTTTGTATGTTGGTTTTAAATTAAAATCTTCGTTTTGAGATGTTTGTAGATTCTCATACAGTTCTAAGAAATAATACAAAGAAATCCCATGTACCCTTTATTCAGTTACCTACGATAAGATCGTCTTGCTACAGTGCAATACAATATCAGGACCAGGATATTGTGATTGGTATAGTCAAGATACAAAATGTTTCCATCACCACAAGGATCCCTTATGTTACCCTTTTATAGACACAGCCACTCATTCCTGTCTGTCCTACCTCAGTCTTCTTCCAAACCCCAGGCAGACACTAAGAAGTTTCCCCATTTTTATAATTTTGTCACTTCGAGAATGTTATATACACAGAATCATACACTATCTAAACTTTTGAGGTTTCCTTTTTGTCCACTAAGCATAATTCTCTGGAGATTTATCCAGCTTGTCAGGGGTCCATTTTATTGAGGGGTCTTCTTCAATGTCCTCCTACTTTATTTGTGTCACTCAAATCCGTTTCCATTCTTCTAGGCTCTCTGATTTCCCTGTAGATTTTAGAAGAAGCTTGTCTGTGCATAAACAAAATCTTCCTGGGATTTTTATAGGAATTACATTAACCTATAGATCAATTGGTGTTAGCTGACATCTTTATGATATTGAGTCTTCCAATCCATGAACACAGTATATCTTTCCATTTATTTAGATCTTTTATTTTTTTCCCCATCGGCGTCTTGTTTCTAGGGTACGGAACCTGCATATATTTTGTTAGATGTAGACTTATGTGTTTCATTTTCTTTGGAGCAATTTTAAAAGGTATTGTGTGTTGAATTCCAGGTTCTACATGTTCTTATTAGTATATAGAAATATGATTGCTTTACTTTCAGGTGTTTATCTCCTGTGACATGTTTTGAGCTAGTTTATTAGTTCTAATAATTTTTTATGGATTATTTGGGGTTTCTTTTACATGACAATCATAACATTTTCAAATAGGGACAGTTGTATTTCTTTCCTTCCAGTCTAGATGGTTTTATATCTTTGGGGGGGGGGACTATTATCCTAAGACTTCTAATACTTTCTTGAATAACAGTGATGAGAGTGAACACCTTTTCCTTGTTCCCAACTTCAGCCTTTTGCCATTGACTATAATGTTAGCTGTAGGTTTTTAGTATTTTTTTTTATCGAGTTGAGGACTGTCTCCTCTTTTCTTAGTTTCCAGAGAATTTTTTATACCATGAAAGCATGATGAATTTTGTCAATGCTTTTGTATTTCAATTGATATGATTTTTCTTCTTTAACCTGTTAATATGATGGATTATAAGAATTGATTTTCATATATTGAACCAGCTCTGCAATGACCCCCACTTAGTCACTGTGTATAGTTCTTTTTTTATATCACTGAATTTTATGTTTGTAGCCTTTAGTTTTCTTTTTTATTTGTTTGTTTGCCTATAATACTGCTTTATCTGGTTTTGATATCAGGTTAATACAAGCTTCATATAAGTAATTCTCTTCTTCTACTTCCTGGAAAAGATACTGTCAAATTTGTGTTAATTCTTTAAATGTTTGATAGAATCTTTTAGTGAAACCATCTGAGCCTAAGGATTTCTTTTTTGGGAGTTTTAAAATAACAAATTCAATTTCCTTAATAGTATAGGGCTATTTATATGATCAGCTTATTACTAGATGAGTTGTAGTACTTCATGTTTTTGAAGAATGGATCCATTTCATCTACACTGTAAAATTCATGTACATAACAGTTGTCCATAGTATTCTCTTATTATTCCTG
Source organism: Hyaena hyaena (assembly GCF_003009895.1). Taxonomy (NCBI): domain Eukaryota; kingdom Metazoa; phylum Chordata; class Mammalia; order Carnivora; family Hyaenidae; genus Hyaena; species Hyaena hyaena. The sequence goes on from NW_024080646.1 coordinate 195,052, forward strand.
TGATGTCTGAATAGTCTTTACTGATATCTTCTTTTTACCATTCTTGACATTAGTAATTTGTGCCTTCACCTTTCTTCCCTTTGTCAGTCTGGAGGTTTGTCAATTTTATGAATCTTTTCAAAGAACCAGCTTTTAGCTTCATTGCTTTCTCCATTTTTATTTTTTTGGTTTTAGTTTCATTGATTTCTTCTGTTATCTTCATTACTTCTTCCTTCTAAGGGAGGCCATTGAGGAGATATAACCTCTGCTTGACTTGCAAGTTGGGCCCTGGCAATCAGAGCCTCCTTCCTCCCTCTCTTTGGAATGTGGGTCCCCCCCTACATTCCCCCCTCTCAGATGCTGCTCCAAGGACATACCTTTGAGATGACGACATAGTATTGAGAACATCTGGATGGTATACATGACTGAACGCAGTGAAGGCCTTTATCTAAAGTTTTAAGATGTGGCAAGTGGGTGAAGAAATCTACTCATTCTGTGGCTACCCAAGACAAGCCTGGTATGTAAGTTCTCTTGCTTATTAAACAGCCACCTATCATTCTGGAATGATGTGCCTCTTTCTTAGGTCTCTCCCCTCCCTCTGCATATGGGGGCTGGTTTCAGATTACATACGATGCTGCTAAGGAACTTTCCAGCCAATACTTCCCTCTGCTTGTTTTGATCTTCTTTTTCTGGGTTCTTGGGATAGGAGCTTGGATTATTTATCTGATGCTTCTCTCCTTTCCTAGTGTATACATTTGGTGCTATCAATTTCCTTCTCAGGACTGCTTTTGCTGTGTCCCACAAATTTTGATATATTTTCATTTTTATTCCATCAAATGCATTTTTTACATCCCCTTGAGATTTCCTCTTTGACCGCTGGATCATTTACATGTGCTGTTTAGTCTCCAAGTGTTTGGGGATATTCCTGTTATCTTTCTGTTTCTGATTCCTAGTCTGATTCCATGTGATTACAGAACACGTTGTATAACTTCAATTATTTTAGTATTTTTCAGTTTGTTTATGGCTCAAGGTGTGATCTACATAGATACATGTTCTCTGGACAGATGAAAAGAATGTGTAATCTGCTGTCATTGGGTGGAATGTTCTATAAATGCCAATGAGATCCTATAGGTTGATAAGTTATTTTATATCGTTGTTGGTTTTTGGTGTAGTTCTATCAAAACTGAAAGAGACAGAGAGAGACTGAAGTCTCCAACTATAACTGTGGATTTGTCTATTGATCTTTTCAGTTCTATCAGCTTTTGCTTCACATATTTTGTGAGTCTGTTGTTTGGTGCAGACACATTTGGGATTGCTTGTCTTCTTGATGGATTGATCCTTGTATTACTACATAATGTCCTTTTGTTTCTCTGGTAATTCTCTTTCTTCTGAAGTCCACTTTATTATTCTTAATATCATAATAATAGTAGTAAGAGTGATATAATAATATAAAAGTAGAAAGCCACTTTCTATTTTCTTTTGATTAATTTTCCTATGATATGCCTTTCTTCTTTCACTTTGCTTAAATGGTTTATTATTAAATAAAGTTTATTTACTTATTTTGAGAGAGAGAGAGAGAATGAATCCCAAGCAGGTTTCATGCTGCCTGACATGGGGCTGGAACCCATGAACCATGAGACCATGCCTTGAGCCAGCATCAAGAACAGGACTCATAACCTGCTGAGCCACCCAGGCATCCCTGAAATAAATTTCTTGTAAAACTATATAGTTGGATCAAGCTTTCTTTCTTTTTTTTTTTTTTTACCATTCTTTAGATATAATTAACAAATAAAATTATAATGTATTTAAAGTGTAAAACATAATGACTTGATATATGTATACACCATGAAAAAATTTCCACAATCAAGTTAATTAGCACATCCATCATGTCACATACTTACCTATCTAATTTTTTTTCTTTTTTGGTTAGAATACCTAAGTTCTACTCTCTTAGCACATTTTAATTCTAAAATACAGTATTATAAACTGCAGTCACCATGTTATACATTAGATCCTCATACCTTATTCATCTTATAGCTAAAATTTTTATCAATCTCTCCCAATTTCTTGCACCCCAGCCTCTAGCAAGCACCATTCTACTCTCTGTTTCTATGAATTTAACTTTTTTTTAATTCCACATATAAATGATACCATACAGTATTTGTCTTTCTCTGCCTGGCTAATTTACTCAGTATAATGACTTCCAGGTTTATCCATGTTGTCACAAATGGCAGGATTTCCAAACTTGGAAGGCTGAATAATATTCCATTGTATATATATTCCACATTTTCTTTATTCATTCACTCATTGATAGGCATTTAGGTTGTTTCCATACCTTGCTTATTGTATATAATGCTGCAATGAACATGATCGTGCAGGTATCTCTTCAAGATTGTGATTTCATTTCCTTTGGGTATATATCCAGAAGCAGGATTGCTGGATTATATAGTAGTTCTCTGTTTAGATTCTTGAGGAACTTCCATATTGTTTTCCAGCATAGCTGTACAAATTTACATTCCCACTAACAGTGCATAAGTGTTTCCTTTTCTTCACATCTTCCAACACTTGCTATTTCTTGTGTTTTTGATAATAGCCATCTTGACAGGTGTGAGGTTATAGCTTGTTGTGATTTTTATTCAAATATCCCTTCTGATTAGTGATCCTAAGCACCTTTTCATGCACCTATTGGCAATTTATATGTTTTTCTTTTAAAAATGTATATTTATGCCTTTTTTCTCATATTAAAAATGAGCTATTTTTTTGCTATTGAGTTGTATGAATACTTTGTATGTTTTAGACATTAACTATTTATTGCACATTTGGTTTGCAAATATGTTTTAAGTTTATTTATTTATTTTTGAGAGAGAAAGACAGAGAGAGAGAAAGCAGGAATGGATCAAAGAGAGAGGGAGAGAGAGAATCCCAAATCAGATCTGCACTGCCAGAGAGGAGCCCAATACAGGGCTCAAACTCACCATGATCACTGTGAGATCAGGACCTGAGCTGAAACGAAGAGACAAAGGGCTTAACCAATGGAGCTACCTAGATGCCCCTGAGTTGCAAATATTTTCCACACAGATTTTGTTCATCATTTACTTTGTTGTATGAAAGCTTTTCAGTTTGATGCAGTCCCTCTTGTTCATTTTTGATTTGGTTGCCTTTGGTTTTGGTGTCAAATCCAAAATAATAATTGTCCAGCACAATGTCAAGTAGTTTACCTTCAATGTTTTATTTTAAGAGTTTTATGGTTTGGGGTTTTCGTTCAAGTCTTTAACCAGATTATCTAATGTACTGATGTACAATTAGTGTCTCTGGTTTTTTTTCTTGCCTTCCTGTGGGTTGTTTGTACCATTTTGAGAATTCCAGATTTATCTATAAGGTTTATCTATAATCTATAATCAGTGTGTCTTTTTTTTAGTAGTTGTTCTAGATATTATACATATGTATATGTTATATATATATGTATATATAACATATACATATAAAATGCATATGGTTTCATTATTTACCAATTCAAATTAAGAAAGGAAAGCATATCTTCCTTTATATTCACTTAACTCCCTTGTTCATAATATAGTTACTATAGAACTCAAGAGAAGGAAGAAGTAAAGGAGAGAATTATATTTACCCATACTTTTGTTTACCATTTTCTTTCATCTTATTTATGTTCCAAAATTCCTTTGTTTGTTGTTTTCTTTCCTTTTCTGGAATTTCCTTTACCCATTCTTTTAGGGAAAGCCTATTGGTGGCAAATCCTCTTAGTTTTTCTTCACTTGAGAATGTGTTGAGTACGACTTCATTCCTAAATGGTATTTTTGCTGGATATAGGAATCTGGATTGAGAGTTCCTTTCTTTTAGCACTTGATAAATGTGTGTCACTTCCTTCTGGCTTTCATAGTTCCAAGAGAAAAATCCACAACTAATGAAATTGTCTTTCTCCTGTAGATGAGATGCTTTTTTCTCTTGCTGCTGTTAAGAATTTTTTTCTACCTCTTTAGTTTTCAGAAGTTTCACTATAATGTTTTTTGGTATATATTTTGAGAGTTATCCTGTTTTGCATTTACTCAGATTCAAGAATCTGGAGATTATGGTTTTTACCAAATTTGTGGAATTCTCACCATTATTTTTATGAGTGCTTTTTAATCCCACCTTCTTTCTTAATTTAGTCTTTTTGAGACTTTGATTACACAAATGTTACATCTTTTGCTGTAGTCTCATTGGTCCCTGAGGCTCTCTTCTTTTGATATTTTGGGGTTTGTTCCCCCAGTCTATTATCTCTCTTTCATTAAAATTCTGTCCTTTCTATTGTTTTATCTTTAAGTTAACGAATTTTTTCTTTTTCCAGTCCACTCTGTTATTAAGACCATCCATTGAGTGTTTTATTTCATTTATTGTATTTTTAGTTCTAAAATCTCCATTTGGTTCCTTATATTTCCTATTTCTTTGATGAAACCTTTTATTCTCTTTCACATTTCAAGAATGCTTAGAATTGCTTATGGAGGTATTTTTATGATGGCTGCTTTGTCAGAAATTCTAATTTCTCTGTCATTTCGATGTTAGCTACATTGTATTTTTTTTTCATTCATTTTTGTTATCTTCCTGGTTTGCAGTATATAAAGTGGCTTTCAACTGAAACCTGAACTTTTTGGTTAGTACATAATGACTCCCAGCTCTTACTTAAATCTCTGTTTTAACTTCCCTCCTTTGACACTGCCTTGGCATGGAAAGGGTTGGGGGTGGTTCTGCCTCAGTACTGCCCAGTGAAAGCAGAAGCCCAGATTCCCAGCTCTGGACTCATAGGCACCAGAGATGAGGGTTGCTTTGGCACTGCCATATGGGAATGGGCATTCCAGCCCGCAGTTAGGCTTCCACTGATAGTTTCCTGACTGGGAGAGGCAAGAGTGCTTCAGTGCTGTTGCCCACTTTGCCTACGCTGACTCCTCTAGAAAAGGCATTAGCTTCATTGCAGCTGGGCAGTGGTGAAAGCCCTAACTCCACTAGGCCTCCTCTGTTAACTCCCAAGTGGTGGCAGGGAGACTTGTATCCTTACTACCAAATGGAGAAAGAAATCCAGGCTCCCCATATGGACTCCACTGACGTGTTGGAGGAAGTCACTTTGGCCCAGTGGATATGAAAGTCTCAGCATCTTACTTGGCCCTCTGACATCACCCATCACCATCTTTGGCAGTTGGAGTGCTTCATTACAGGCTTATGAGGATTGACATTTTAGCTCCCCATTTGGTCTTTGCTGGTATGGATTGAAGAGGGACCATGTTTTTCTCTGTCACATCTTCCTAAAGCAGATATATTATTTCCCAAAAGTTTTGATTGTTTGTTGTTTGCTTATTTGTTTTGTCTTGTCTATCTAGACTTTCCCTTTTCTGGCCCTATGGCTAGACAGAGCAAACTTTGTTTGAGAATCTTTTTGCCTGTGTATTTTGACATTTCCAGGTTGCCAGCTTCTTTAGCTCCAAGTGTGAGATATACGAGGCAAAAGGAAAACTCACCACAATGCTATTTTGAGTGCCTTAGGGCTTCTTTTCTTTCTCTTCTGAGTCTTCTTATATTTGTTTTAGATGTATGTATAGGGTTTTTAGTTGTGCTTAGAAGAAGTATCTTCTCAGACCTGGTAATTCCAGCATCTGTCTCTCTCTCTAGAAAAAAAAATACTGTGTATGTTTAAAATGATGAAATTTGAATCAAATATGGAAGGTTGAAATCCTTACTCTGAAGTACTAGTGTTCTGAAAAAACAAAGTGAAACAAAACAAAAAACAGATTTGAAATCAGTGTGTGGGCCACGGGGAAATCTTGGAAGGTTTTTAAGACCAGAGGCAAGAAGGTCAGATTTCCACTAGAGTGAGATAACATGGCAGTGTGCCTTCAAACGAGGAGATGCCGAGAAGCTGGGTAGGAGACTGTCACTGTAGCACAGGCACAAAACACTGAGGGTCTCAACCAGAGACAGCATTTGGGAGAAGAAGAGATCAACGAGGAAAAGACAGTGGGATTACTAAGACAAGTAATGATTGGATAAAAGGAAGGAAGGATCCAATGGTGAGGGAAAGAACTTTAACTCATTCATTTATTCCATAAGCTTTTCTTAAGGGTCTCTTCTGTACTCTGACTGGATTCTGGGAACACAACTGTAAATTCAACACAGTCTTGCCCTTTAGAATATGATTGTGCCATAAACATAGAAGCAAATAAATACAGTTGAGTACTCCTAGTTTAAGTTGTTGTCGGTGGCAGTGGTGGTGATGTTGGTGGCATAAGTTGTTGTGTTTGTTGTTGTTGTTGTTGTTGCTATTTCAATGTCCATAGTTAAGAGTTTAAAAGGTACAATAGGGGCGCCTGGGTGGCTTAGTCTGTGCTGACTGCCAGCTCAGAGCCTGGAGCCTATTTCAGAGTCTATGTATCCCTCTCTCTCTGACCCTCCCCTGCTCACGCTGTCTCTCTCTCTCTCTCTCCTAGAAATAAAAAAAAACAATTAAAAGGTACAACAGCATCAATTCATTTCTAAGACAAACTGTTCTATTGTTTGAGGGAAGGGATCAGAGCAAGATTTATAATCCTGTATATAAAAGCCTGAGTCCTTTTCTGAAACACAGATGTTTAGAGCACTGTGATTCACGAGAGCTGCTGGATATGACAAATGACATACAACTTGGTCCGTATTTTAGGCAAAGTTATATTTCTATAAAGTTTCCATGAGGGAAAAAAATGTGTTTTTATTTAAGTATAGATTTAGATTATGAGGAAACTATAAGTTATTTCCTGTTAATGTGGAGACAGGTGTGATTTAAGCACACGTGCATGGAGATCAGTAACAAGCCCTGGAAGATTACATGAAATTTGACATTCACTCCTTGCTACTGAAAGAATCATAAACTGGAACTTTGTAGGATTTTGTCACACTCAAGCCAGAGTGTTTTGCTGGTGTTCCACATGTGTATCGAAAAGTGAATATCCCAAGAAGCAGTGATGCTGAAGAATGACGTTCTTCGGTTGTAAGGGCCATAAGGGAAAACTGCATGCCCACAGCTGAAGCTTCTCATTTCCCTGAGTGGATTTGCTGGGGTTATCAGAAACCCTGGGAAGATGTTACATGTAGACATGAAGTAAAGAGAATTCCCAGGAGCTAGACATGAAATCTGAGCCAGAATTCCCAGGAGCTGGACATGAAATCTGAGCCAGGCGCATACACAGAAGTTACTCATTTATGGAAGTGGCTTGGCCTCAACTCTAGAAGCATGGAAGGACCCAGGCACTGAAATGCACTGCAGAGGAACCTGAATGTGGGTGTGGCTGAGTGCCTGACCATGGCCACATCTAACGGCATGTCAAAGTTCTACTCTCCTTCTGTTACTCTCAGTGTATGCATTGGAAGATCTCAACTGTGGCTTTGATTATACGGTATTGTAGATAATCAGGATATGTGTCTGACTAAGGTTTGGGCAGCATGACAACATAAGGTGCCAACCCTGGTTACCCAAGGCCGGAATGTCACTTCACTTCCAGTGTTGATTTCCTAAACGAATTGGTCTAAGCATGTGCTAGATGCTATATACCTCTAACTATGGTGGGAAGGGAGGCAGTTATTGAAAAGTTAACCTGGAAGGTGTTTCTGGAAAACACGGTAAGTCAAGAAACCAGGCCAGAGGACACAGAAGAGCTGCTGCCCCCTTTAGCTAGCACAGGTTCTGTAAGAAAAAAAATCATCAAGTATCTTTCAATTTTCATGTAATGGTAGAGAAGAATTTTGTCACCTTCTTAAGAGAAAAGCCACATTACTAATTTACTTATCTCATATTTTAAATAGATCATGAGAATCTGCAGAAAAATTTAAGGGTCACAGAGATTCAAAAGTAAAAGTTTAACAAGCCATGAGAAGAAATCAAAGTAGAAAGATCTCAGAAGCTATTGAACAGAAGCAATGGCAACTGTCAAGCTCTCCAAACGATGAGCAGTCTATTCTTTTACTATAAATAATTCTTCTAACCAGCAACCTTCATCACTATTCCTCATTATGGAGAATTGCACATAACCCAGTATCAAATTTTGCCTTTGATAATATACAATAGAACTGATTATTGTCTGCCTAATTCTATGAAGTAAAGCTGCAGAGAACCTGATGACCATTTGATGGCTCTTTTAGAACTTGACAGTCGAGCTAGCTTTAGTGTGGACTAAATAATTCCTGTGCAGGGGAGAGGAGCGGGGACCTTAATAAATTCAAATGATTGACAGTACTGTTCCAATAGAATAGTATCATCCATGTGTGGAGGGGATTAAAAGTAGAATTTAGAAGTCCCTAGCAGTAATCTCAATCTCAAAATAAGGAAAATTCAAAAGAAAATGTAGAAAACTGAGTGCTTTATACTAATAAAACATAGAATTGGTTAAATTTGTAATAATGTGTATGCTATGTAAACATTGCACCATTTACATGGGAGAACTTATAATCAATTCTTCCAGACATAAAACAGAATTCTTTTTTTTGCATATACTGTACCTCACACCTAGAACATTCTTTCCTTGTGTGTTTAGCTGGCTGAGGACTACTCATATGTCCAGAGAATTTCCATTGCCTTCTCCTCAGAATGCCATCTGGGAGATGAATATAAAAATAGACAGTGGCCAGAACATAGAAGACAAGAAAGCTCTAACCCACACCTTCTGTAATAACCAGCTCAGGAAGCCACAGCTTAATCTCTCAGCAATGGACCCCAAATAATCAGGACTTGGGCATGACTTTCAGCTTCCTTAACTTTTTGTCCTTGCTTCTAACCTACGGCCAGTAAGAGAAACCCAAATATGTTCCCAAAATTGATCACATCGGATGCTCTGTTTCTAGCGAATTCACCTCCACCTTCCCCATGCCAATAGCTTCCTGTCAGAGCATACATGAAACCTTCCCCTTTTTTACATGACTTTCCCACACCGCAGCCCTCTCTGCCATTGCGTTTCTGCCAAGCACAACTGATGATGGCTGAACCCCTTTATAACAAGTTCAGAGTATATAGCTTGTGTTTGTTCTCATTTGTGTAGTTCATTTATTTCCATACATCCCTGCTTTTCCTCTTTCTAGCATCAGTACCAATGGACTTAATTGTAAGTCACCTTCATAAATAAGACTGGCTTTTGTCATAGAACTGCAATGTTTCTCACTTTAATTTAATAAAGGTTCAGTATAAATTCAACAGATCTGGTCTATATCTTCATTGGAGTATTTTAGTTTTCTGCAATAGATTGTGTATATATTTTGTGAGATATATACCTATTTCAATTTTTGGTGCCATAGCATATTGCAGTCTTAAATTTCAATTCCCAACTGTTCATTTATATAGAAATATGATTGGTTGTGTCCTGTGCCTTTTTAAAACTTATTAATTAGTTCAAGGAGCTTTTATAGATTTCTCAGACGTTTGTATGTACTACCATAAGATACTAGAGTGATTCAGATTTTTTGACAGTATCCTTACTGATTTTCAAATCAGATGTGGGAAAAGGTGTTCTAGCCAATCAATTTCAAGTACATGTAGAGCAATAAATGTTTAATGAAAAATTCCTTTCTCTATGTTCTTTTCATTTCTCTAAGGTGTTCTTACCTTAGAGTTTCAAAGATATATACTGTGCTTATGGAATGGAAGATTCAATATCAATATTAATATCAGTATACATTCTCTCCAAATGATCTATAGAATTAACTCAATCCAAATCAAAATCCCTGAAGATTATTTTGTAGATATCAGCAAGCTTATTCTAAAACATATGTGGAATGACAAATGAACTAGAGTAGCCAAAATAATTTAAAAAAATTTTTTTAATCGTTTTTTTTTTTTATTATTGAGAGACAGAGAAAGACAGAGCATGGGCATGGAAGGGGCAGAGAGAGGGGGGAACACAGAATTGGAAGCAGTCTCCAGGCTCTGAGCCGTCACCACAGAGCCCAATGCGGGACTCAAACCCACAAACCACGAGATCATGACCTGAGCCAAAGTCAGACACTCAACCGACTAAGCCACCCAGGCACCCCCAAAATAATTTTTTAAAGAGGAACAAATTTTTAGGACTCATACATTGCTGGTAGTGATAAAAAATGGTACAACTTTGGAAGATAGTTTGTCAGTTTCTAACAAAGTTAAATATATAATTACCATATACTCAGCACCCTGCCTTACAAGTATTCACTCAAGAGAAATGAAAACATATTCACACAGAAACCTGTATGTGAATGTTTCAGCAGCTTTACCAATCATTGCCAAAAACTGAAAACAACCAAATTGTCCTCCAACTGTGAAAGGTTTAAAAAGTATGATACATCTATTAATGGAATACCACTCAAAAATAAAAAGTAACGAATATTCAATAATGTAGATGAATCTCCATGTATTATGTTAAGTGAAAGAAACCAAGCTCAGAAGCTACAAATCACATTCAAAATGATTTCATTTATATGACACTCTAGAAAAGGCAAAAACTCTAGGTAGGGGGAACAGATCAATGGCTGTCATAGATTAATTGTTGGGAAGAAATTGGCTGCAGGAGGTCATGTTTTGAGATTGAAGGGGGACATCCACCCCAATGTTTATAGCAGCACTATCAACAATAGCCAAATTATGTATAGAAAGAGCCTAAATGTCCATTGATTGATGAAAGGATAAAGAAGTGATATATATGTATGTACGTATGTATGTATGTATATATACACTCAAGGTGGTGTACTCTAAAGGTATCCTTTTTTTACCGTGAATATCCAGATGTCAAACTTTATAACTAGTTTCACCATTATTTCCAACCCTGTTTTACTGTATGGTTATTTTAATAACTTGAATTTCTTTCAACAAATTACTTTCATTTTTGAGAGGCCAAAATAACCCAGCCTAGTCTAAGATAGAATAAGCAAGGTAAGTGAAAGAACCAATATTATAGGACTAAGAAAAGTACTCCCTATAAGCAAGGTTACTCTTTTTGTACTTTCCATTCTCAGACTCCATTAAACATTCAATTTATTTAGCATAAAATATATAAACATAAACAATGTTATTCTCTGTCTTCCCCTTCACATTTAGCTTTCCTTTCAGTTGCTAATGGTTGCCATCTGTTTGATTCAGTAAATTATCATGTTACACTTGATTGATTAATTAAATCTTGACTCAGCAATTTTTTGACTATCTTTTTTTCAAAGATAATTTTACTATCTTTTACTAGAGATAGTTTTCTATCTCTCTTAAGAATAGAAAAGCTTCCAATGTGAGAAAACTCTCCAGGGACTTAAGCAGCATAAAAACCTCAGAAAATGGACAATAATTATAACCTCCTTATGTTTTACATGGAGAACTGAGGCCCATCGAGATTGGCTTTTATAGTTCTAGACCCACTCAGCAGAAAAAATACACAAACATGTAAACAGCCATCCATGGGGTTCACAGACACCTTGAAGCTTCTTTTAAGAGGATGTAGAGAGGGGCACCTGGGTGGCCTCTGACTTCGACTCAGGTCATGATCTCAAGGTCTGTGGGTCCAAACCTTCATGTCGGGCTTTGTGCTGACAGCTTGGAGTCTAGAGCCTACTTCAGATTCTGTGTCTCCCTCTCTCTCTGCCGCTCCCCTTCTTGTTCTCCTCCCTTCCTCCCTCTCTCTTTCCCCCTCTCTCTGTCTCTCTCAAAAATATATAAATACACATTTTTATTTATTTTTGTTTGTTTTTTGTTGGCCATAAATTTTACTATTTACCCACAAACCAAGAAGTCACATCAAATATATCAAATTCAATTATTTCATTTTACATGTTATCAATACATAATACTGAATTAATTTATTTTTTTTCTTCCTTAAATAGTTTATTGTCAAGTTGGTTTCCATAAAACACCTAGTGCTCATCTCAACAAGTGCCCTCCTCCATGCCCATCACCCCCCTTCCCCTCCCCCCACCCCCTTCAGCCCTCAGTTTGTTCTCAGCATTCAAGAGTCCCTCATGGTTTGCCTCCCTCCCTCTCCCCCACTATTTTTCCCTTTCTTCTCCCGCATCATGCATCATCCTCCGTTAACTTCCAAATACACATTTTTAAGACATATAAAGGATGTAGAGAAATGGGCCCTTCCATTTGTCTTTTGTAGCTCTACACGTAAGAATTTGAAAATGAATAGTCCAGAATAATTCCTCCAGCACCCAAGCTGAAAGTCAGTAAGGATACTAACAAAGACTGAATCACTCTAGTATTTTTCTGGTAATAAATAGTAGCATGACAGCTGGTTATAAAAAGACTTTTAATGCAGAAACTCTGAGGACAGTCATTTCAAACAAAGTTTCTTTTTGTCAGGGTGAGACGTAATGATCAGGTTTTATGGGGCTACCATGGTCAGTCATTTAGAATGAATTCTTTCTACTTAATCACATCTCTGCTTGATTGTTGTTACTGTTTGCACTGCAGTTTCTTTACTCCAACAAGTAAGATGTCATTTCCCTTCTTTATTCATGTTGGCCTGGACCTTCTGGAGTGGAATGTTGTCCTGGCACACAGTTGCTGCTGCACAACAGAGATGCGTGGCATTTATAAAACATTTCTCATATGCAGGGTTACATATCCAAATTGTGCACCATCTGGGTTAATACAAATAAAGTTGTAATAAATCATTCAACTCATTGTGGAATTTTATATAAATCCATATGAATTTTTTTTACTTACCACATGGATGTTTTCCAATAGATGTATGGCACTATAAATTCAAGTAAGTTTATTTGTTAATAATCCCATGATTGTAGCTTCATTTGTTAGTTGTTTTATGCCTCATGTAAAAATGTCATTTTTTTATTGCCAGCAAGGGAGTCTTGATTCAAACCATTTAATACATTGTCTTTTGTGCAGATGGGTTTTGTCCATCCACTGTGCTTCATCATGTCTAAATTCCAGGGCAATCGCAATTTTAACAATATGCCTAATGAAATAAACTATATTGTATGTTAACGGAGTTTCACCTTTAGGCAATTATGATATATACACATTCCTTTCTTCTTCTTACAATAAAAGAAGTTTCCTCAAGGTTCAGAAAACTTGAAAGGAATGAATTTATTTTTAACTTTCCCAAATATCTTCTAAGAGAAAACCAAGGGAAATGGTACACAAAGTAAACAAGAAAACAAAGAGAACAAGAAAAGTAAACAAGAAAAGACATTGAGGTTTTGAGGGGATGGGAGCAGACAAGTCACTTCCAACTTTCCTCAACTGGAAAGGCATTATAATGGACCTTCTTATTTAATGTCCTTTCTTCCAACCACCTTGACTTCCCAGAAAGTCACTCCTCAGTTCAGAATCTTGCTGAATACTGATTGTGAATGGATCTGAAAGTAAAGTATGCTAAAATGACAAATGAGGGATAGCATCATCACATAATACTTTTCTTGGGTGCTCCTGTATTCTTAAAGTTGGTGAAATCACTGGTTTATGTCTGTCTTTCCTACTAGACTATAAAGTTGGTGTCTTTGGAATGGCCTATATTGATCACATAAAACAACAAAAGCTATTTAACCAAAATGAAAAAGGGGGATTTATTGTTACAGGAAACAAGGGAATCTCAGGGAACGTAATTGCAAGCCATGCCTTACAGGAATCACTGTAGGAGTTATCACTCCTACACACAACTGTCTTCACTTCCCACCCACAGGACATGTCATCTTTGTTTCATATTTTTGTTCGGCTTCATTCTTTCAAACCTCCAGAGGAGTAGAACAAATATTATCACGCCAGTTTACAAATGTCTAAGGTCAGACAACTGCTGAAATTAGAACCTAGATTTTTCGAATTTCAGCTGTGTGCCCTTGCTTTGACCCTGTAGCTGTGTTCGAAATGTGAGGGACAGTGCTTCAGGAATCGCTATTAGCCAAGAGTTAACTGTGGTAAAGGAAAGAACAGTGGAGCGAATACTAATGCTCTTGATTGGAATTTCAATTCTGCTGGGTACTATCTGACTGGTGGAGGGGTGAGTCTCTTAACCCCAAGCTTCAGTGTTCTCATCTGAGAAGTTAGGGGAAATAATATCTGCCTTTTGCACCCAGAATTTTGGCATTATCGAATAAAGTAATATACAGAAGCATTCTGAATTAAAATGTGTAGATACATGTAAATGATTAAACTATCTATACTGCTTTTTAAAAGAGGTAATATTTATAATTCTTTGCTCTTACATTTTTCAATCACTTTCTGAAATCCTTGTACCTTTCTCCATCCATCCTCCCATGTTTCGATCTCAAATCTGGAGAAGAAAAAGTAAAGCTTTTCCACATTTAATTTCTAACTATTACATTGTTTTTACTTAGCCACTGTTCTTAACTATAATATTCATCAAGAATAGATAAGATGTGAACTGTGCTTCAGTGAATCCTGTCCATTTCAAGTAAATCAAAAATTTAACTGCAGTTTTCCTAAGTCTGAAATCTTTGTCATTAATCCTTAAACAGTGATTCATACCTTGGATGTCAACAGATATAATTTATAATGGTTTGTTGATTATCTTCAGAATTTGAAAATGCCTACTTAAAATCATGCATGTATTCATGTATGTATGTATGTCTACATAGGTTAAGTGTCAAATTTCCTTGCTTCTAAGAAATTATATTAAATGATCACTGATTAATTCCATGAGAAATTGAATTAATTAGCTAGTAAATATAATTTATTTGATAGACGACTTCTTTAAAAAAACATGGGGACCATGAGTGAAAAAATGAAAGCCTCTCTTGATAGTACAAAGTTGGAGAAATTCTGCAGTCTAGTCCTTAAAACAAATTGGCTCAAAGGAGGGAAATTATACTCAGAACCATGTCACAGCAAAGGTTCATACTACGGGGGGCAGCTTCAAAATAAAGTTACCCACAAACTGCTTCATCAGTAAACTGTTCGTTGTGTAGGAGAAAGAAGTGGGAAGCTGAGTATGAATGAGCCACAAAAACAGGATACAAACATGTATTAGTTGAAGTGAAACTCCCCAAATTCATGTCTACCCAGACCCTCCGAATGTGATCTTGTTTGCAAATAGAGTCTTTGCAGATGCAGTTAAGATGAGATCATACTGGAGTATGGCGGGACTGAATCCAGTATTGATGTCAATAAGAGAGAGATTTAGACACACAGACACACAAGAAAGAAGGCCATGTGACAAAGGAAGCCGAGACTGGAATGTGAAACATCCATAACCCAAGGAATTTGAAGGCTTGCTGACAACCAGAAGAAGCTAGAAAATGGCAATGAAGGATCATTTCGTAGCACCTTCAGAGAGAGCACGGCCCTGCCCACACCTTCATTTTACACTTCTAGCCTTCAACCTGTGAGAGAATAAATTTCTGTGGTTTTTAACTACCCAGTTGTGGTATCCATTACGGAAATGCTAGGAAATTAAGGCAGAAGGTTGAAAGGTTTTTGAAAATTATGTTTACCAATTAACAAGCTCTAGTCCTCTGTTTGGCCCCACGAGTGCGGGGCAGGTGTATTTCCCTGATTTTTGGCTTCCTGTCAGTTTTCAATTTTCCAAAGTCAAGCATGAATCTCTAATTCAGCACACAAATTAAAGTTAGTTGCCCAAACATGATACACAATTTTCCAAAGTATTTAATTTACTTAGTTCCTTGATTTGTTTACACTCTGAGCATCCGAGTCATTTACTCATGTAAGTAAAATGACATATTTATACACAATTCTCTGTGCATAAGCATATAGTTATGCATATTGTACACAGGAACATGACGTGACTTACTTTTGCCAGATTCAACACTTTTCTAGAATCTTCAATAAGACACCAACCATCAGTTAAACAGCTACTAAATAAGGATCAACTTAGGCAAAAATTTACTAGTGTGAAGTGTTGAAAAACATGAACTGTTGTACTTGTGATAAAATTGCACAGAACTAAAGATACATGTCTACACACACAAATAAATGAGTAGATGAAAGGCAGTGAACAGACTATTTCAAAAAAAGAAAGGAAAACAAAAACATCATTTTCCCAACCAGGTATTCTACCAGCTTTGACCATCTATATGCGACAGAAACCCAGGTAGAATCTGCAGATTCCTTGGCCTCACCTCCACAAACTCTGCAATAAAGTTCAGAAGGCTTTAGCTTTTCAGCAACCGCCTCCTACCTAAATATGAGAATTAAGACTCCAGTTACCCCGACACAAATTTTCAGCACGTGAGTCCTCCAGAACACAGCAGAGAATCTAGATGGAATTGATGAAAACCTTTAGTGCCCCAGGAATACTTGTGACGAGACTAAAGCACATGGTTCTCTGGGTCAGGGGTCCCAGGCTAATATTTAATATTGACTGACTTGTCCTTCAAAAAGTATTCTAAAGTTTTTGATTTATTAATTGTTAAGTTCACAAATATTGAAAAGAGAAATAAACCATGACAAGCTAAACCCATTCCTGCAATAACTCCAGACCCCAAATCATAAGAAAATGCACTATTATTGCATTACTACATGTGACATTACGAAGACAAAATGTAATGAGGATAGAAAACCTTTACTCTATGGCTGGTACTTAATAAATGATCTCTACTTTAAGAAAAAGAAAAGGATCGGGGCGCCTGGGTGGCTCAGCCGGTTAAGCGTCCGACTTTCGCTTAGGTCATGATCTCACGGTTCGTGGGTTCGAGCCCCACGTCGGGCTCTGTGCTGACTGCCAGCTCAGAGCCTGGAGCCTATTTCAGATTCTGTATCTCCCTCTCTCTCTGACCCTCCCCTGCTCATGCTGTCTCTCTCTCTCCTAGAAATAAATAAAAATATTAAAAAAAAGAAAAGAAAAGAAAAAGAAAAGGATTAAGGAGAAAACTTTCTTTGTACTGTACTTGAAACTTTTCTGTAAATTTTTTATTATTAAAAAAACACAACTACTGTATTACTTCTGAGACCATAAATAATGATAAGGTAAGGATTCTGCTTAGATACCAAAAATATCTTGGTCTATGATCTAGTCCTGAATTCTGTAAGCCAAAATATGTATTTTGTATATATGTGTATTTTTAAATATTTTCAGAATTGATGCCTGTATTGAAGAGGCCAACTCTCATTAACTAAATTCACAAGAGGAAGTATAAATCTCAGTGTAATTGTTCAATTATAATTTTTTAAATACACAACGTTTGCAAGCATCACCCATTCAAAATCACTGATGGGATATTTTCTTCCTGCAAGGAAAATATTTAATGGAAGTTCTAAGTAAATCAGAAGAGGATGTTGGGTAAACATGGAACAAGAGTTAAAGAATGGTTAATGGCTAACATCATCAAACTATCATAATGCATATATATTTTTCCATTCTGTATGGAAGTCATAGGCTTTGAAGACAAAAAGAATTAGATTCACATTCTGGCTCCAAACTTTATTTACCTACTCTTGAACAAATTAATTTAACTTTTAAGCCTCAATTTCCTCACTCAAAAAGCGAGGATGGTAACTTTGCAAGACTCATTGGATGATTAAATAAACTAATGCACATAAAACATTTAACACATAGCTTATACTAAATGTTAACTTGTGGTTACTATCATTATTTTGACAGCTAAGTGGGCTGAATAATTGCACCGAAAGGCAGAGGCTCCTTCTCTTGTAGACAGGCTTGGGAATATACTGGTAGCTTCTTACTCATTCTCTTACTATTTCTAGTCTGCTTGGTAAATTTCCACTTTGTGTTAACTCACTCAGTATTTCTGCAGATTGCGTTAAAATTGCTGTTGATACACTTGAACTTCAGAAGAGATAATACAAGTATTTTTTTATAAGATGCCTATCCAAATGCATCAAACATACCAGGGGCTTTATGTATGTTTGACTAATGAATAATTACATGAATAAATGATTGCTGTGAATAGAACTGGGATGTCTTCAAAAGTCCTCAGTATTCACTTATAGATTATCAATTAAGATAGTTATTTATACAGTTGTCTAATCTCAGTCATTATATATAGAATTTTTAAAACTTCATTCACAAATTATAACCTTCAAGCTTTAGGGTTACCTTGAAGATATGAGATACTTTTGGAAATACAACAGTAAAACTTAGCCCCAAAATTCTATTCTGGACAACTCCTCTGGTCATTCCAATGCATGAGTTGTTACCCTACTAAGTTGCAGACCCAGTGTATAAAATAGAATCACAGATGCCCAAGGATTTAATGCCACTTCCAGTAATACCCAAATTTTTCCTTAGGTTGTTTGTCACATATACTGTATAGTGTAAATTCCATTTGGGGTAGAGTATCATGTTTAATTGAAGGTTATAGACTCTACCGTGACTTACATTTACCCATAATAACAAAGGAGGAAGGAAGTATTATGATTCAGAAATAGCTTACATACTAATTCCTAGGTATTTAGGACGAGTTAAACCATTCCAGTTTTAAATGCCTTAAAGTGTAATTGATATCTACTGCAAATATGGTTTTAAACTACAATCTTTTTTCCTGTTAAAAAACTACCTTTTTTCCTTTTGAGAAATTGGCATCAGATCCCTGAACTTCTCTTCCTTTGCCTCAGTCCTATTTTACTTTCTGAGCTACACGGAAAGCAGGCGGGAGAGGTAATGTCAGAGAGCCTGATGACGATGATAAGCTTTCCTGAGTGATTGGACACAGCTAATTTGTACCTCATTGTTCTGGGGGCCACACATGAACAATGCGGCCTTTCATAGGTCCCCCTGAAATCACCTCATCAGCAAGGTGAGCAGCCTGGCTAGCACTAAAACTCCACACCCATTAGGCTCAGCTCTGTCTCACGTCAAACCGCTTTTCATTTCCTCAGAAATCCTAATGAGTCTCCTGGATTTGAAAGTAATCCTTTTGCTTTATGAAGGACTAAAGCTCTCAGGGTCTCCTGCCAAACAGGTTTTGATGGTCAGAGAAAAAAAAATCCCACTTTTTTCCCTCGTATAACTAAGAATATCTGGGAATTGATGCCATGTATCTGATGAGAGAAATTATATCATGGAAGTGTTGGTCTTCTGGCCCATTTTCGGTCACTTTGTGCCGTGGAAATAGCACTTGTTTATCATCTCATGGACACTCCTAGACAAAGCTTTGTGACATTAATTAATATCACTAGCAGTAACCCCTAAGCTTTGTGCTTTACGATTGCTATTGGCCAGGGACAGAAAAGCAACATCTGCCAGGAAATATTTATTTATTCAATAGATTTTCTAGAACCCATCACCATAATCCTTACCCACAAAAGTGAAAACCTCCAATAACATAAATAAATCGCTTGCAGGTTGTGACACTTAATTGAACACAGTAAATTGAAGGATTGCTCTGACTCCCAAAAATCACAGCTGCCTTATTATTGGAATGGTCTTAAAATTAAAAAAAAGCAAAACATGCCTCTCACTTTTCCTACTCTGGATGCCTACCTCCTGGCAGAATGCACCGGAACCACTGAATCCTTTATTGTTCCAAACTGAGCATCAAATACAGTCCAATTGTGCTACGATCTAGCACACCCACCATTTGTCATTGACTCAAAAGGAATAGGTTGGGTTTTTTTTAATTAATCATATACACAAAGGAAATGCCATAAACTGAATGATTCATTTTCTTCAATTTTTAGATACTTTCTTTCCTTTTGCAATCTAATAATTTCCTGCTATGAATATTGCATGTCCTTCTCCAGTTAATTATGTATGTTGATGAAACATGGTACTTATTGTGCCTTCTAGGATTCCAAGTTAAGCATGATTTCTCTCTATGCACAGAGAGAGATTGTAGCTCAAGAGGACTTTGGTTTGTGGAAATAGGTTAGGTTTTTTTTTTTTTTAATTCAACGTTCACCAATCCATTTCATCCCCACAAAATAATTCAATCTGTCACTACCATTCTTGTTCTCTGAATGTCATGTCATATATTTAAAAAATCTCCTGCAACCTGTCATTATAGAGGCCACCAGGCAAATTTCAGAAGTCCAGCCTACACTGTAGCTACTTACCAAGTTCTAGTGAATGACTGGGGACTACAAATACTCAAGGTCAACCAGAATCTCTATCTGAAATATGTTAGTCCTACTAGAAGTGGTCTTTCTAAAATCCCAGACCAACTTTAGAGAAAAGGAATCCTGGTTCTTTGCTTATTGAGAGGGAAAATTTGGAGGGAGCATATATGGAAGCCTAGAGTCTCTGTGACTTCTCTTCTTAACATATTTATTAACAAACAGCTAGATTGATTTCTGGGGAGTTGAAGTCTAGTTTTCTGACAGAATGCAGTAAAGGGTGAAATGCTAAAAATGAGGGCCATATATTCCACTCATTGCAAACTGAATTTCTAGATACTGTAAGAATTATTGATAGTACTTGTAGATGATTTGGATGCCCTTCTTTAAGAAAAAGAATACAAAGGCAGAAGAGGAAACAAGCAAAAAAAAGGAAAATTTCATTGCTCTTGATTTATTGAAGCAAGTCTTAATTTTTTAATTTCAATTATCAATGTGTAGATTTGTTTTCTTAATTAAAAAGTTAACATTCATGACAAAAGAAAAAGAATACACAATTAGACATAAGGTAAACAATATTTAAAGTAAGAAAAAAATCACACAAAAGATAAATCTTTAAAATATATGGACATTATAAAAAAATAGCACAACATTTTATTAATCAGTGACCTGATACACCTTTTTAGTGTTTTTATTTCTTACATTTGGGGGCTGCAAGCTCTTCGATCATCTCCTCGTACAACAATGACTTTTAAAAAATAGATCATTCAGTTTTTCCTCTTGCTTAAGGAATGGGCATTTAGTTTTTATTATTGATAATTTAGGAATTATTTTAGTTTCAAATTTGGTTTTGGTAATGTCAATGTAAATTCTTATAATTGTTATTATTATTAAATGTGGTGCAAAACTCCTACTAAATGTTATATATATAAGCTATATGATTTTGGAATAAATTGCCAGACAAACTTCTTCTTTTGCTTCTTCTTCACTATTATCCAAATACTTCTACTGCAGTGTTTCAGCATATTAGGGGGTAAGAATATTACTACCATTTGTTCTCAGCACTAGCTTAATTACAAACAGATGAGTCTTTGAGCCATCTAAATATATCCCACTGAAGCCAATCAGAATGTATTTTCAACTCAACTTTTCTCTAACAAGACTCTCTAAATGCCCATGGCCACTCCAGTGACAGTCCATGTGATTTCTTTAGCTTTGTGATAAATGATAAATCTCTGATTATTGTCCTGGGAAAGAAGGAACAATAATATCAATATCAACAAATACAAACATTCTGTTGAGCATAGTTGTCTGGAGAACAAATATGGAAGATGCTACAACATTCAGTATTTGAACTCCAGCCAATGCTATGTTACTAATGGCAAAAAAAAGAATATTTTTTATATATTGTGCTGAACAGTAATTAAGAAACTGATGCCATGTTTACTATTTCAACATTTTTCAGGTGACTTTTACAATCTCTTTAATGTAGGTAAAGGGTTGGCTGAATGATCTCAATGTCACATAGGAGTAGGGTGATAAATCTGAGAAACAAAACAAGGTTCCAAGCAATTCTAAGAATTTCTTAGGAAGCAAGCAATTCTAAAATTCTCATTCTAGAATTCTAATTGAAGCAATTTCTAAGTTGGCAACAATGGAAATAGTGTTTCATCTTCATCCGTTTCTCATTGGAAGGGTATTACTGAGAAAGCCTTTTTCTAAAGAATCCCTCCCAGTTCTTCAAACTGGGTTCCTTTGCACTCTAGCTGGAGCACTTAGACTTCCACTTTCATTTTTTGTTTGTTTGTTTGTTTCATCAAGACTGAATTACTGTCATGGAGGATTTGGGAAAGGCTTTCTCTAGAAGGCTTAATTGGTGACCTTCAAAAATAAGGAATTTTGACTCTTCCATACAAAATGACTCATCCTATCCAAACAAATGTGTTGGTGTGTTTCAGTAATTACAGTCCTGATTTCTAGTTCATAACCAAGGAATGGGTGTGTTGCTTAGTTCCTCATTTTTTAAGTCATCCAAGAGTGGTTCTTAAAAAGGAGTTAAAAAAAAAAAAAGACGACCAACAAAAGAATGAAGTTGGCAAGCTTGTTATTAGCATATGCAGCTGGCGTTTGCCTGTGCCCGTGGCGACATCCGTGTCAGTCCTAAATTTAATTTCATAGCTAAATGTTCCAGGAGCAATGATATTCAAGGGTTTTGTAGTGTGGTCATTCTTTCTTCTTTTCCATTGAATTTGTTACCAATTTAGTGATACATTGAGTGTTCTGTAAAATCCCAGTGATAAGATAATTATGACTTCTTGTTTCCAAAGACATTGATTAAAAGAAACATCAGAGCATAGGTATCTTAATATTTTGTATTAGCAAGCAAACTAACATAGAAACACAAAGCTTTCTAAACTCAAAACTATAAAGACTCCATATAATTAATGATCCATTTTACTAGATAAGAATAAAAGACCTTCAAAAAAGATTTCTATAGCCACGCTATAAAGTAACCTAGGATTTACAGGACTTAAAATAATTATTAATGCTTAGACTAAATTTTACAGCTGTGTATGTGTTTTGTATAGAAAAAAGTGATTGATTTCTGAGATATAAAAGTGGGATGAAAGCTTTCCCTAGTGCATTCCTATTGTGATCTAGGGGACAAGTCATCTTCACATGCAGTAAATTACAGTGGTAAGTACTAGGATTTATTCAACTCAGCTATATAAAATACACCAACACACTTTTCCAAACAGGACTGAGAGGAAGCAAAATGGCCATAAGCTGTGTGTTCTGCTCCCTAAAGTAAAATAGCCATGAGATTGAAAAGGAAGTTTTTCTCTTCCCATATTGAAAGAAGATAGGCTTGCCCTAAG
The DNA here is from genome assembly GCF_003009895.1 of Hyaena hyaena. Taxonomy (NCBI): domain Eukaryota; kingdom Metazoa; phylum Chordata; class Mammalia; order Carnivora; family Hyaenidae; genus Hyaena; species Hyaena hyaena. The sequence goes on from NW_024080646.1 coordinate 217,885, forward strand.
TGTTTTCTATGAGGCTATGAATGCATTTATATAAGGTAATTTGGGGTTGCGGTCAACTGAAAAACAATACTTTTTAAATAAATTGATCATTACTAGAAAAACTAAATGCCTTCTCTGACACTGACACAACCTGCGTGCCTCCTTTACATTGTGCCGAGCACAATCATCTCATGGTACTTAACAGTCAGTGTTTTAATTGCCTATTTACCTGTCTGTTTCTCCTATCAGAGAATGGGAGTTCATTAAAGGCAGATAATGTACTTTGTTTATCTTTATTTCACCAGTGCAGGACCTGCAGAAAGCTCTTGTCAAATATTTATTGGATGGATGGATGGGGGGAGGGAGGGAGGGATGGAGGGATGGAGGGATGGATAAGGACAACTGGGTGGATGAAAGTAAAATCATCCAGAGATATTCTAGGTTTGGGAACCAATTAATATTGATATTTTTAGTCATAGCTTAACATATATTTAAGTAGTAATATATGTTACTTAACATATATTAAGTAGTAATAAATAACTCCCAAAGTGCTTACAAGATTACATCTAAAACAAGAAATTTCTGACATTTCTACTGCCAGGAAAAGATAACTTTGAGGCAAGGTGGTATAAAACAATAGTTGTAGGGTGCCTGGGGAACTTAGTCATTAAGCATCTGACTTTAGCTCAGGTCATGATCTCAAACAGTTTGTGAGTTCGAGTCCCTCATTGGGTGAGCTTTGCTTCTCTCTCTCTCTCTCTCTCTCTCTCCCTCTCTCCCCCCCTTCCCGGATTATCTCTCTCTCTCTGCCCCTTGCTCATTTGCACCCCTCAAAAAAACCCACAATAGTTGTCAATTCTACTACTAATAACAATAACAATCCACAGTTGTTATTAGTAGTAGAATTGACAACTATTGTTAGTGGTCTTCCATCTAATGGTAGAGTATTGATTGTTTCTATGCATTTATGTCTCACAACTCTTATATACCTATTTACTATTGGGGAAACTGAGCCAACAAAGAGGTTCTGGAACCTTCCTAAAGTCACAGAGTAAGTAGAAGAATTAGGGCTTGGATTCAAATCCTCAGAATAGAGGGTTTGTGTGTTTAATCACTAGGCTATAATCTTCTCTTCAGGTAGAGGGACTAAAAGGGAAATATTACCAAATACTACAAAATTTGACCTACAACACATTATCTGGGTATGAACCTAAATTACTGGTAATGAAAAGAGAACTACTTTTGGAACAGAGAAAAAAACATCAAGTTCCAGTATTTTCATTAATTAGAAAATGAACTTCTTAAGACACCATGAAATTGCTTGATATATCTTTTTAGCAACACAGAGAATATATTTCCCAAAGAGTCTTTATAGATTATAATCACAATGCAAACACAGAGAACATTTTAGACCAGGGATGGCTTATAGGTTCCAACCTCTGTGCCCAAGTGTAACTTTCTAGAGATGAATGCCAAGGTTAATCTGGAGAATCCCATGGTCAATTAGTCCCACCTGCCATGAATGCACAGGAGCCCTGCCACTGAGCATCCACATTTGTTGGGTATATTGTTGGGATACATTTCTAGTACAGTGGTTCTTATTCAGGTTCTACATCAGAATACCCTGTGGAGTCTTTGCAAATTATACATACTAGGGAAAAACAAATAATCCTTGACTCCATAAGTTTACAGTAGGGACAGAAGAAACCATACAAGCAGACTGTAATGCACAGTTGAAAACACAAAATACCTTCCCATGTCTTCACGAATTAGGTAACCACCTCAAGAGTAAAGATGTGAAAATACTTCTGGTTGAATTCATGCATGCCTACACATTTAAGTATTTTACCTACTTCAGGTAGCAATGCAATATGTAATTTGATGGGAGTATTGAGAGTATGCGTATTTTGCATATAAGATTTTAATTTTTATATGCATAAATTATTAGCAAATAAAAAACAAAAGCAAGACAGGAAAAAGGAGAGCCAGGAAAAATGACTCCTACATGGTTGTTATGACCAACCAGTAATGTCCTCAAAACTTTCTGGAATCCAGTCTGTCAGCTGCAGTTCCGGGGATGAAAAACAATGTAATTGAAGGAGCAAAGGCGTCCTTTTGTATTTCCTTTTCAAATAGCAAAAACTCAATATTTTCTGTAGTGAAACATTATAAATGAAAGCTCTTCCCATAACTCCAGAAGCACCAAAAGAATTTTAGTTACATGAAAGACACTTTTGAGAATAAAGAAAGGGAAAATACAAAAGAATATTGAAAGTTACTTCTTTTTTCACCACCACACCAAAATAATAAAGTTCTGAAATATTAACATGTGAAGGGTAATCTCTGAGACCTTTTGCCACCTCCTAAAATGAAGTAAGGTTGCATACATTTTTGTCTTGTTGCTATGAATAATAAGAAGCCATGGGATTCCTTGTAGCAATCCTGGAATAATTATGAAATAGCTGATTAAGTTCAAAGTTAGTATGGAAATCTGTTCTTTTAAAAGTCTTTCATAATCTATCTCGGAAGAGAGATAATTCTATCAAATTTGAATTAATCCATAGATAATGGCAAGACTACGGCCCACTATTATGTATCTACATATGAGATATGAATATTGCATGTCTTCTCAGATTTTATATAAAAATAACTCAAGGCCAGATTATAGAAGGGATTAATGGTAAACAGTACGAGTTATGACAATCACCCCCAGAAAAAGATTAATCAATTTCAAACACATAACTTGACCTAACAATAATAACCTAACCACAGATAATTCTTTGGTGAGTGGATTTTCTAAATGCAGGTCACACAATGATCCCTTCATAGATCCAATAAAACATTTGAAAAATTGCCCTATCTGGTATCATTATAAAGTATAATCAGGTCCGAGTATTATCATCACTACTGAAGCCTATAGTAGAATTAATTGTTCTTCAAGTCAAAAATAGATTCTTTATCGGGAAACCTAAATTAAAGCATTCCAAAAGTTCCCCTTTTGAATAGTTTAGCACATTATTAGTAACGGTGATAGAAGCACTTCTTCATTTTATCTTTTGTTCATGCCTGTTTTCTATTGTCTCAGTTTTGAATCCATGTGTGTAGGAGACACAGCCACAGCTGCTCAACATAAACGGAGCTTTCTGCATATTAGGATACATTATTTAAAAGGTGTGCGAAATAATGATAACAAAAGAGATGTGTACTTTATATAAGGATACCTATATTAAGGGTTTAAAGTTTTTTCCTGAAGTGTGATAACCACTTTTAAGGGTATACTTCAATAGTGCTAAGTATATTCACATTGTATGCAGCCGGTCTCCAGGACTCTGATCTTGCAAAGCTGAAACTCTGTAGCCATTAAACAACTCCCCATCCCCCCACTGCCTCCCAGCCAGTTCCTGGCAACCACATTCTATTTTCTGTGTATGAATTTGACTTCTCTAGGTAGCTCACATCAGTGGAATATGGCAGTATTTGTGTTTTCGTGATGGGCTTATTTCACCTAGCCTAATGTCCTCAAGGTTTATCCATGTTGTAGTATGTTGTAGTATCCCCTTTCTTCTTAAGGCTGAATACTATTCCATGGTATGTGTATACCACATTTTGTTTAAGTATTTAATCACTGATGGACACTTGGGTTATTTTTTCTTTTGGGCTCTTGTGAATAATACTGCTTTGAATATGGGTGTAGAAATATTTCTTTGGGACTGTTCTCTCAATTCTTGTAAGCATATACCCAGAAGTCCAATTGCTGAATCATAGAATAGTTCCACTTTTAATTTTTTATTTAAAAATAGTTCCACTGTACTATTTTTTATAGGGGCTCAACCATTTCGCATTCCCACTAATAGTGCACAAGTTTCCAGTGTCTCTACGTCCTCACTGACGCTTGTTTTTTGTTTTTTTTTTTTATGAATTAGGTCTCAACTAGCAACCGTAAATCTAATGTTTCTATATTAGAAGGAGCCCAGTTATGATTTTTTCAAATAATCTATTATAGCTTCTGGGAATGAAATCTGAGCTTTTTTTCTTTCTATAGGAGAAAAATTGTTAATGTTGAAGGTGAGAAAAATAAAACTTTGCCCTTTTTTTCTTTTTCTTTTTTAAGTAAAATTTATCTAGGGGTGCCTGAGTGGCTCAGTCAGTTAAGCATCTGACTCTTGGTTTCAGCTCAGATCATGATCTCACAGGTTCAAGACTCAAGCTGGGGTCCATGCTGGTAGTGTGAAGTCTACTTGGGATTCTCTCTCTTTATCCTCTTCACCGCAAATAAATAAATAAGCTTCAAAAAAATAAAACCTTTAGGGACGCCTGGGAGACTCAGTTGGTTAAGCATCCAACTTTGGCTCAGGCCATGATTTCATGGCTCGTGGGTTCGAGCCCCGCATCAGGCTCTGTGCTGACTGCCAGCTCAGAGCCAGGAGCCTGTCTTCCAGTTCTGTGTCTCCCTCTCTCTCTGACCCTCCCCTGCTCATGCTGTCTGTCTCTCTCTCTCTCTCTCAAAAATAAATAAAACATTTAAAAATAAATAAATAAATAAATAAATAATAAAATAAAATCTTTCAACAACTGTGGGTAACAGGCAAGCCCTACCACCCTCCCCTCCAAATACCCAAAATGATGTTTTGTACAAATACGTGCTTGAGAAATAATCTCTTTCAATAAATGAGACAAAACGTTTTCACTTCCTACAGAGTTTTGAAATTCAAAGTGAGTTTCAAGTTTTCTCAGGCTGAAGGAGGTACACTTTAAGGTGAATACTCTACCCTCATCTACCTGACAAATGTTACCTCACTTGGTAGCTACCTTATTTGGTTGTTGTGACCATTAAATGGATAATCCATGTAAAGCACTCAGAACTGCCCATTAATTTAATAAGTACTCACCATGATCATTTTTATAATTACTGAATATTGTAAAAAGCAACAGATAAGCAAGAATTAGTAAATGCTTAGCCATATCCTTGACAAGTATATCAGGCACTGTATTGAACGGTGTCAAAATAAAAATATATATGTCCTGAAAATAACTGTAATTTAACTTGAAAAGAAAGATAAGCACACAAAAAATATATTGAATGTAATGGAAGGCAGGACTAAAATACCTCCTCTTGAGACTCCCTGTGGCATCATGACTGTATTATTCCTGTTCTCAATACTTCTTCCTAATTTCTTTTTCCTCTACCCTATATATTTCTGACCTCAGTACCTTAGTCTTGTTTCCACCTGTTCTCTCCGTTGATGATTTTATCTGCTCTCAATTCACCACCATGAAGATGACCACAGCCTGGATGTCTCTCTTTCAATATTGCTTATTCAACTACTTGATGAGCAGTGAGTTACCAGCGCCGTTTTGAAAGTAGATCAAAACTCAGGTGCTTGTTTCAATTGTTGTTTCTGTCACTACTTGATAGCTGTCAAAATCCTTTATTTATTCTCCTTTATCTGCAAAACAAAACATAGAAACCTTAGTCTGTAATTTAAAAACATTCACAATATGTCTTAAAATTAATTTTTCAGCTTTATCTTCCCTTTATATACTCTAAACTAATAAAACCAAACTACATATAAGCGTCCTTGAACAACTTAGAATTTTCTTCTTTATACCTTATCAATCTAGTTTTCTCCTCCCTGAATTGCCCTTTTATTCATCTCCACTTATAGAAATCGTATTTAGACACCAAGATCTAGCTCTACGTCAGATTCCAGCAGCCTAACCAGAAAGAATGTCTCACCTCTCTGGACCTCACAGTTCTCTGCACATATTCTTTACCCATTCTGACGTACCTTATTTCTAGATATATGTGACTGTGTACTAGATTGCCAGTCTCTAACAATGACTTCATTGCCTCTGCATCTTAAAATGAATGAATAAATGAACACATAAACAGAGGGATGGCTCAGTAAATGAATGCATAAAAGTAAATGTAATTTTTTATAAAAATTTGAGAGAGAGAGAGAGTGCAAATGAGGGAGAGGGACAGAGAGAAAGAGAGAGCTTGCTTAAAAACAGGCTCCATGCTCAGTACAGAGCCCAATGCAGGGCTCAATCCCATGCCCCTGGGATCATGACCTGTGCCAAAAATCGAGAGTTTGATGTGCTCAACCAGCTGAGCCAGCCAGGTGCCCTTTATATGTAAATTTTTAAAGGAAAATTGACTTTGTAATCGTATAGCGTGTAGGAGAGCCCAGAATTAGGGAATCAACCTGAACCTGCATTATTGTAAGTATAAAAATCCAGGCTAGAATTTCTTCAGTAGACTGTGTAATTGATTTAAACTACTAAAAAGATTTTCTTTTGGTAAAATGTTTGTCTCACACGTTGCTGTTATTTTTTCTCAGCTACCTTTGCATATTTCATTTCAGGATCTAACTACACAGAGAGTATCTTAGTCTTCTCAGGCTGCCATAACAAAACACCATAGACTGAGTGGTTTAAACAACAAAATTTCTGTGTTTTTTTTTTTAAGTTTATTTATTTTTGACAGAGAGAGCATGTGTGTGCTCACACAAGTGGGGGAGGGACAGAGAGTGAAAGAGAGAGAATCCCAAACAGCCTCTGTGCTATCTGCATGCAGCCCAACACTAGGCTGGATCTCACAAACTGTGAGATCACGGACCTGAGCTGAAATCCCAAAATCGAGAGTTGGACGCTTAACCTACTCAGGTGCCCCACAAAATTTGTTTTTCTCACAGTTCTGGAGGTTAGAAAATGCTAGACTGCAAAGGCCTGCAGAGATCAGTTCTTAGTGAGAGGTCTCTTCCTAGCTTGTAGGCGGCCATCTTCTTGCTACGGTCCCACAGTGTGGAGCCTAAGCACCCCAGTCTCTTTTTGTAGGGACAGGAATCCCCCCATCAGAAGGGCCCCATCCTTGGGGCGCCTGGGTGGCTTAGTTGGTTAAGCGTCCGACTTTCGCTTAGGTTGTGATCTCGCGGTTCGTGGGTTCGAGCCCCGCGTCAGGCTCTGTGCTGACTGCCAGCTCAGAGCCTGGAGCCTATTTCAGAGTCTGTGTCTCCCTCTCTCTCAGACCCTCCCCTGCTCGCGCTGTCTCTCTCTCTCTCTCTCTCTCTCCTAGAAATAAATAAGAATACTAAAAAAAAATGAAGGGCCCATCCTCCTGGTCTCATTGAATTCTAATTATCTCCCAAAGGCTGCATCTCCTAATACTATCACACCAGAAGTCAGGACTTCAACTTGTGAATTTGGGGAGACACAATTCAGTGCACAGCAGTGAGGGAGGTAAAGACATGTTTTGCCTTTCAAGCATATCTTTTCAATATTATGTTAGTCATAGCGGCATTTCGCAAATTACCAAATCTCCCTGAGAATTACTAAACAAGTCACACTATACAGTTCTATGACTTTACTCTAACAGCAGTAGGGAGAAATACATATATGTTATATGTTACATGTTACATATTATATATTTATTATATATTATATAATACATTTATCATATAATGTTCTGACCGATGTATGAGTCAATACTTTACCTATTACATCTTGCAACTTCCCATTAAACTTTACTTACCCTAAGTCAGAAACCGTGTTATCCTGAAGCTAAAGACACTAACTAAACAGCCCCTTATTTGCATGGGTCCCCCGCAGGGGCTGGCGCAATGTGTTATCATGGTCATATATTTTCACAAAATTAGCAAAAATGAATTTTTTTATGCTTTTACTTAAAGGTACCCTATAAACGCCTATAAACTTCAAGCCTCATAACACTTGGATGAACCTCTGGGAAGGAGATGTGAAACAACCACAGAAGACTCGATCAAATTAACTAGTCTTCAAAAGGTATTCTGAGATGGCAAACCCCACAGCGAGGCTGGCGGGATAGGGACCCAGAGGGCCTGGTACCACCCACACCTGGTGGTGCTGCAGCCTGTCTCACCTAACCTCAAGCACTCCGGGTGATTTTATGTAACATTTTACTTAGGTTTTCAAGATGTCTTTTCTTCCTGACACTTACTTGCATCTGGTTTCCTGTTCGGTGCCTTGTTTTGGGACCCCAGGACCAGGTTTCCTCATTTATAAAAATGAAGAAAGAGATAAAAACATATTTCACATATATAAACATAAAATGAGAATACGGACACAGAAATTCTTTGTAAGCTGTTCATTTTATGCCTACTCAAGGCCCTCCATGATCTGGCCCCATATGAATTTTTCAGTCTTACGTTCCACTAGAGCCCTTTTTTACAATGTATTCTGACCAAACTAGGCTGCCTTTCCATCTCTGAACTCAATTAGCATTTTTTGTTGGATCTGTGACCATAGCAGCAACAAAAAACAAGCTCCCTAAGAATTACTTCAAACAAACAATACCTCAGGGTCAGATTATTTTACCTATCAATTCTCTTAAACTCTAAGTAACAGAAAATTCCTATGCTTTACAAACAGTTAACATCATTTAAAAAATCTTTTTAAAAGGCCCAATTTAGGGGCGCCTGGGTGGCTTAGTCGGTTAAGCGTCCTACTTTCGCTCAGGTCATGATCTCGCGGTTCGTGGGTTCGGGCCCCGCGTCGGGCTCTGTGCTGACTGCCAGCTCAGAGCCTGGAGCCTGTTTCAGTCTGTGACTCCCTCTCTCTCTGACCCTTCCCTGCTCACGCTGTCTCTCTCTCTCCTAGAAATAAATAAAAATATTAAAAAAAAAAAAAGGCCCAATTTATTTAACGAAGCTAGCAAAACCAGAGAACAAAAATATGTCAAAGTCTTCTTCAAAGAAAAACAAACAAAATGAGAAAAATCACTTAGGTTAATTTCATCTTTTCCATTGCTGCAACAACCACAAAAATACTTCTAAATATCAATCAATGGTTCATTAAACTATCTTTCTCAAAATCTGGTTTCCGTATGTTCTTGTGTGGTTTTATAAGCACATGATTCGTGGCAGAGGAGGGACTTCTAAAAATTCAAATTCTCAGCCTCACCCTACACCTGCTGAATCAAAAGCTTTAAGACTGTTACCATAGAATCTGCATTTTAACATTTGCTCCAGGTGATTTTTATGCAAACCAAAGTAAGAAATTCTACATTGACATTATCTACCATAACCGCATCACGTTTGTATCAAGTAGGAATGCAAGGAATTATTAGCATCGAGACATCCAGTGATGACATAATGACATAAAGATTTACTTCAGTAAAACCAAACAGGAATAAAGAAAACAGGATATTTGTTGAAAAGAGATCAATAAAATTCAACACCTTTCTTATTTAAAAAAATCATAAAACCAAGAGAAGAATAAATCCTCAAAATGATAGAGAATAGCCATTTTAATGCAGCATTTTTAAACAGAAAAAAATGAACCTAAAAACATTAGTAGCATCCTTATTAGTGAACTAAACAAAATTATCAGAAATCTCCTATATCACTTCACATAGCCTGGAAGTTCTGAGGTAGACATTAAAGCATGGGATGTAAAAGAACTTTATTACTGGAATGGGGGAAACATAATTACCATTATTTTCAGAAACTATTAATTCATTCATTGAAAGTCCAGAAGAATATACTGAAAAATTTATAATTAAAGTAAGAATGTCACGGTGCTTTGGATTACACACACACACAAAGTCTATACCAAGGATAACCAGTTAGAATATTCATTTACTTATTCGATAAACATTAACGGAACACCAAGAAACTCATTGAAGAATCACTGAAGAATATAATGAATATAAAAATGAAACAGAATTTATAGAAGTAATAAAGGAAACAACAGAGTTTAAAAGAGAATAGATGTATCCCAGGAAAGAAGAATGAGAAGTGATGGCTGGGGACATGTGCTCTGGGGCAGAGAGATGTCAGCTCACATCCTGGCTGGGTGACCTTGAACTGATGCTTCACCTCCCTCAGCCAAAGAGGGCCCTGGCTCAGCAGATTCCCACCTACATAGCAAACGCAGCTAGATTCTTTCAACCTGTCTTCTATCTTAGAACATTTGGGTTGTTTATGATGTTTTTGACAAATAAAGCTTTTAAATTTTTAATTAGCCAGATCACTAAATCTTTTTAATGTGTTTGCCTCATGGCATTACTTTCCATCTCTCTCCTTGGAATCTTCTTTTTTTGGCTCCCTTCCTCGAATATTTTCTTTTGTCTGGGATGAGAAATCTTTATTTGTCCATTCACTCTTTCTCAAGAGAGGCTTTTCACCACCTTTTCTTCTAGTACAGATAGAAGTTTATGTTTCATCAAATTAAAAGACATACTTTTTTTTATTGTGATGCCCTCTGGAAGGTTTAGGTTGAATTAGAAACTAAAAAATATGTAACTTCTGTTTTTAGAAGTATTTATCAATGTCAAAATCTCTGTGTGTGTGTGTGTCTCTCTCTCCCTCTGTCACACACACACACACATACACAACACACACACACACACAAACACTTTACCCCTAGGTTTGTTTTCCTGGGCTTATTTTCTCATCTATTTATGTTGTACTAGCAGACTATGAATTTTGTAAGATAACTCAAATCATTTTCAGAACAAGACACCAAAATAAATAATAATATCAGAATATTCTTCATGGAGAGAAGTGAGAAGCAATTGTAGCTATATTCTCAAAGGAATAACCTTGAAGGGTTTCATTACCACATAACTGTTTATCGAGAAATACAGAAGAGCTTACTGGAAATCAGGATGAGGATACTGCCTGCATGGGTACCTCTCTGACCTTTCACCCCCTTGCTATTATTGCTCAGTCTTCAAAAGACTTGGGTTGAAATCCTTTTTGAGACTAACTTTTATGGTGTTGTAAACACTTTATGGGCTTTTTAACATTCATATTCTTTCGTTTCTTATGCAAAGCTAGCATTTATTCACAATTATCTAATTATGCTTCCTTATGGTTGACTCTTTGGTAGGAGAATATTAATTCCTCAGTCTGTTGCTATGATCATTGGTATCATCCTCAGTCGCTGTGTTTGTGTGTTCTTGTTATAGTAGGCGTTCACATCGGGGAAAACTTGGACCACTACCAGCTGCATTAGGGCAGTCCTCCAGACATATGAATAAATTGGTAATAACCACCGCAAGTGTATGTTGTTAGTTTCAGTGTGCATTCTGTTACCGGGAAGGGTCTTGTTATTATAGCCCCTGAACCTTGCATACCAGGAAGGCATATGTGACAGCATTTAGCGATGGGGAACAGTCAGACCTTTCAGACTGTTCAGACCTGCCCAGGCTCTTCAGACTAGCCCTGGCAACCCGTGTGTCTCCCTGCAACTGAGGGAAGTGAGGAGAGCTCAGCCAACAATACCCGTCTGTTCTGGCCCAGTTTATCATCCCTGAGCTAAGTAAACTCGTAAATTAAGCTCAAAAGGACACTGAGATCTAAGTAAATTGCAGATGCATGGCCCTTGGGCAAGTGTATACAATCCAGTGAACCAGAGTACAGTCTGTGGCCGTGAGTGATTCCTTTGTCCATCCCCACACCACATACTCCAAATTCTCACCCCTTGCTCAAGGCTGTTACTTCCCCTGTAACACAGCCAATGACTTCTAGAGAGACCAGGGAGGCTTTTAGAGAAGACTCTCAACTTCCCACGCTTCTGGATGGGAATCAGAGAGCTGGGGTTTCAAGTTCCAGTTCAGCCACATACCAGCTATGTGGCCTTAGGCAAGTCACTTAACCTCTCTGGATCAGCTTCCTCCCCCATGGGGTGTGTGACACTTAAAACTGATCGCAGGAGAACACAGTTTAGCACAGGGATTGACACCTGAGCACTGAATAGCTGTAGGCTAATATATTCATCACCAGCAGTGGCATCTGTCCATACACTTAGGCCCCTCCGGACTTAGATAATGAGATGCCTCTAGTGAAGGGTTCTTCCCTCACCTTGTGCCCGGAACCCATCCTCATCCGTTTCCTCTCTGACCTTCAGCAGTCAGTGAGGCCTGAGGTCTCAGGTCCCTCTCTCCATGACCCTCCCTTTCAGGCATATAAACTTGTACTCAAGTTGTGATCAGAAAGCAAGTATACAAAGTACAGCAACAAAAACCTTGCTGGCTCTTTTTCTGATCACTGTCACCTTTCTCCGTTCACAGCCAAACCATTGGAAAACAGTCATGCAAGTATGATTCATGCTCTGTTTTCCTAACTTTTATTTCCCTTCAACCCAGTCTGGCTTCTGATGCTATCACTCTACTGAAATTGTCTTTTCCAAGGTCATTATTAACTGACAAGTTACCCAAATCAGTCCTCGTTTGACCTGACTTTTCTCTCTGAAGTGATCTCTTCCTCCACGTTCGTTTCAGTCTGGTTTCCCTCCTTGCTCTTGGAGCCTTTACTTTGAGCAATTGTTAGGTGACTCCTTCTTGACACAGCCCTTAAATGTTATGCTGGTCTAGCCCTTCCTTAGCACTCCTCTTCTCTCCTGTGTCACATACTCCCGGATCAGTCTCACCTCCACACACATCCTCAAACTGTGCCACCCCTGCCTGCCTCCCACCCCAAAATGGAAATGTCCTCTGATGTCATCCTGGTGGCTTTTCTCAACAGCAAAGCCATGTCCACTATTGTTCAATAGACACTTGCACCATGGATATCTTTGTCATCTCTCCTGAATGTGTTTCTCCTCTTCAAGGTTCTCTTGCTGCATGGTACACCAGCACTTAGGAGGAGCTTTGCTCTAATTAACTCCTACCCAACAATCCCTCCAATCTCAGCTCCAACATCATTTCCTTAAGGAAGCCTTCTCTATCTCTAGCCTAACTCAAAGTTCTAAAGTCTCATTAACACACACACACATACACATATATTTCCTTCTCTTCCATAGAAATTTACATTGAATAGAGTGATTATTTAATTAACAAAAATCTCTCCAAACAGGGTTATAAAATTGAAGGCAAGAATCAGGTCTGTTTTCACTGAAGATTATAGTTTCTTAACATGGTTTGTAACAAATCTGCTCAGATATATAAAGGATAAGTGATTCAACACAGAAGTCAAAGAATCATCCCACACTCATGTATCACACTCACTCGTGATATCCTATTAGCTACTAAGTCCTACTCATCTTATCCCTAAATATGTCTCAAAATCTCTCTTATCTTTCCTGGTCCATTTTCAAACACTTTTACTTAGTGTTCAAATTACATCTCATCAGTCTGGCAACAGCCTCTTCGTGATACTAAGTGTAGGATGTCATTACACAGATTCTGCATCCTAGCTGCCCATGTTTATATCCCAGTTCTGTCATTTTTAAGCCACGTGACCTTGGACAAGTCACTTCACCTCTCAGGGCCTCCATTTCCCTGTCTATGAAATAAAACTAATAATGAAATTGGTCTCACATGATTATTGTGAAGATTAAATAAGTATTATATGGTAAACCCTTCCAAGAGTGCCTTGCCCATAGTAAACAATAAGTTCCAGCTCTTATTTTTATTACTATTACTTCTGGTGGTATTGTCATTTCCAGAATAACCTCAACCAGCTACTAGAAACTCTAGCATGCGAATCCTAGAATATGGCAATGCCTGAACATCCTCTCAAGGCTCCCCATTGACTAAGGATGAGTTCGTGTTTAGAGGGCAATACAGAATCTAACATTTAGATGGTTTTGCTCACAATATTACCTCTATCTAGAATTATTCCCTCATTTTGACCATCTGGTAAAGTCCTTCTTAATTTTTAAAAATTATCTCAGTCGTCTTCTCCATGAAACCTACCTCTATCCTAGGCAAAATTTGGTGTCTTTTTTCCTCCACAAATAGCCCTGTGGGTTTTCTTTTTTCCATATAGCACAGAGCATAATTGTTTTGTAGTCATTTGCTGACTTGAACGTAACTTTCACTAGCTGTGAATTCCTTGAGTCAGAAATTGTGTACAGTCACATGTGTGCATACAAAGTTTGAATATGCCTGTCACATAGAGTTCAATAAATATTTGCTAATTAAATGGAATAACTATTCATTGTCAGCATTTAATATATTGTTTTTGTTGAAGGAATTATCTATCATATACATATACATGTATGTATGTATGTGTATATATATATATATATGTATATATATATATATGCCGTTTTCTACACTTGTCATCAAAATAATAGTCACCACTTTAGGACGATGTACAGAGTACTCACTCTAAGCAGGGAGCTAGGTGCATCCAGACCATGGGAAGTTTCTAAAATTTGCTTTTTTTCCTTCTTTTTGCATTGTTCTTTTTCTTTTATTAAAAAAAAAAAAACACGAGCCCCATATCTCTTTCTCTGTACACCTCTATTTTAAATTCTCACTTACTCTGACCTATTCACCTCCATGGTCATGAGACTAGTCATGGATAACAAAGAATGTCCTTTTAGATTATCTCCAGGTGAGTGCTTAGTGTTGGAGTATGAGAAGAGAAGAAGCAACCTCGAATCGCTGAACTCTTGTATCAAATATTTTCATAAAACTTTACCACATTCCACAAGTTCATTTGTTCCTCATGGATCATATTCAATATTTATGAAATTTCTTTCAATTAGTATCATATAGTGGAGTGTGATATTGCTTAAGTTTTCTGGGTAGTGATGACGTTTTTATTTGTATTTATAGTAAATTTATAACTTTATCTTAACAAACGAATAACATTTTAAGTGTCAACTATTTCAACAACCTCCATCATCAAGTCAGCTAAATAGCAAAAAAGCTAAGGTGAGATAACTCTAACTCTCTGCTTTAAATCTTCGGGAAGTTGTTTTTAAGCGTTGTGTTACAGGTTGGCCTGGAGGAAGGAAGATAGTCTTCAACGTTTGCAGTGTTGCTAAAATAATTTTATTTGAAAAGAAACTAGTTTTGTAACAACAACAACAACATAAAGATACCTAGAGTTCAGGGAATAATTAAACTTATCTAAGAAAAAAAAAGTGGGTAGAAGAAGTAAGTAGTCAGTCACATAGAGTACTTGCTCTGATTCAGAAAGATTATTACAAGTTTCTTCTTGCTTCTCCAAAGGGAATAATTTTTGTGCTTATTTAGAGAGATGTTAGTGAATGTTAGTGAGAACGATATTAAATTATGTTATATTTCTTTTCTTTCTTTTTTTAAGCTTGAAGCTACTTATTTCATTGATGTTTGTGCACTTAAATAGAGGCCTCCTGTAAAAAATAATTTAATAAAATGCAATATTCAGATTTAACCAGCGGGATAAAACACAAGCTTTCCATTTGTCATGTTGACAATAGATGATATAACAAAAACACCATCTCCCATCTGGGTAAGAGCTCACCTGAGTGAAAACAAAGTAATGACAAGAAAATAAGAAGCCCCTTGAGTGTGAACTTAAAATCCTAACCTATAAAGTGATAATACCAGAATTATTTATGTCCCTGACTTTCAACAATTTTTCCTGCTCTTTCACGCTCGCCTTTCAACAATACTTTGCAGATTGAAGCAGTACATTAACAATTTCATTTGTCAACTCCTATTGTTGCTAATCTTTTTGATCCATTTTCTTTTATTCTGAGTTCTCAGTGCACTATTTTCATACTTTTATATTTTTATATTTTATTGATGTGTCGCTTTAGAATTCCCACTAAATGTTGCTTTTTAAACTTTTATTCACTCGATTTCTTTCTCATGGAATTGGAGTTTTTACATTTAGTCTATTTATACAGATTTTAAGGCTCTCACTCAGTCTACAAATGGGAACTCCTTTAAGGAAATCTGGTGAAACAAGAATGTGTGGCCTGTGGAATGAGGGAGACATGGTTTGAATTCCCCATTTTATCTTTTATTATCAGGAGGAAAAGAGGTACTTAACTGCCTGAGCTTCACCCTACATTGCAGTTTTATCCTGAGGTTAAGATTCCAGAATGTCAACTACCTACCACACACAAATGGTAGGGACTAATACTATTATCATGTCTACTATTTCATTGCTGTTTTGGTGACAGGATTCTATGTGGATCTAAATGCAAAAAGTGAAATCTTCTTTTATTTTTTTAAATGTTTTATATATTTATGAGAGAGAGAGAGAAAGACTGTGAGCAGGGGAGGGTCAGAGAGAGAGGGAAACACAGAATCCGAAGCAGGCTCCAGGTTCTGAGCTGTCAGCACAGAGCCTCTCCCAGGGCTCAAACCTGCTAACCGTGAGATCATGACCTGAGCCAAAGTCAGATGCTTAACCAACTGAGCCACCTAGGTGCCCCTAAAAAGTGAAATCTTAAGGCTTCTAGAGGAAAACAAAGAATATTTTCATGACATGAGGTAGGAAAAGACACTAACTTAAGGAAAAGACTGATGTATTAGGCTTTAGTATAAATACTTCCATTCATAAAAAAATTAAGAAGATGAAAAGTAGGGCTCACACCCATAACATACTACACATTTTACAGTATTTAAGAAATGGACATACAAGGTAATAGATAAATTGGCAGAAGACTTCACAGAAAAGGATCAGAAATGGTCAGCAAACATATGACAAAGTGACCAACCCCATTTGTCACTAGGCAAATGTAAATTCAAACCACAGTGAGATACTACTATACAGTCACCAAAATGACCTAAATTAAAGACTGACAGAGGGATGCGTGGGTGACTCAGTCAGTTACATGTCCGACTTCAGCTCAAGTCATGATCTCAACAGTTCCTGGGTTGGAGCCCCACCTTGGGCTCTATGCTGACAGCTCAGAACCTGGAGCCTGCTTTGGATTCTGTTTCTCCCTCTCTCTCTGCCCTTCTGCTGCTCATGCTGTGTCTCTCTCAAGAATAAAATAAAACATTAAAAAAAAAAAATAAGACTGACAGAAACCAGTGTTAAGGATAATGAATAACTGGAATCCTCATGCACTGCAGATAGGAGTGTAAATTAGTCCCGACTGGGAAACCGGAAGTATCTATCAAAATTAAACATATACATCTCCAATGAACCAGCAATCTCTCTCCTACAAGGGCACTGAAAGACTTGTCCAAAAATGTTCAAGGTTGTGTTATTTATAATAGCCCCAAACTAGAAAACCCCACATGTTAATTAGTACTTAAATTGTGTAAAATAAGGTGTGGTAGATTTCTATAATGAAATGCTATCCAGAAATAAAAATTGATGAATCACTGCTACATACCACAACATGAAACTTGGTTATGAGAATCACAAATATAACATTGGGCCAAAGAAGCCAGATGCAAAAAGAATATAAAATGTATGATTCCTTTTATAAAAAGTTGAAAAATTGGCAAAACTAAGCTATGGTATTTAAAGTCAGGATGGTGGTTATCTTTGGGTAAGGAGAGAAGGAGGACTGAAAAAGACAACCGGGGTAGAGGGATTGGGGGCACTGAGAATGTTCTATTGCTTGATTGGGTCATGGTTAATTTACTTCTTCAGAATTTCTTTCTTTGTCAAATGAATTGATCCATAAAGCTTTCTTCCCAAAGATAAGTTGTCCTTTGAAAGGAATGAGAACAAATGTAATTTTGGAAATGAAAATTAAAGTAATCTCAATCACTTAGAAACAAAACAAAAAAAACCCCACTCCTCGTTGGTTTCATCAAATCCCTTGTCTCTGGGGAGAGAAATAAACACCTAGTTGACAAAGCCCCCGTCATGGGCAAGACATAAATTTGTATCAACTAATCACCTTTATAAGCAGCATCTCATTTCTTTGAAAACATCAGTAAACAGTTTGGTAAATCCTGTGGACACTGAATCAGTAGTATTGGGTCTTTTAATTATGTCTTTAACCAAGTTGCATGTAACTGTTATAAAGTCTGGTTAATTAAAGGATGTATAAGGAACACATAAGAAAAAACATTTTAAAATCTCAACTGGGTGTGATGAGATCCGTTGTTGAGGATATTGCTCATTAATTTACTCTATTCTCACACTCTGTTCTATCACTTCTGTGATAGAAATTTATTTCAAAGATTAGTGTCAGGAAATGATTTGTTCCCCATAAAAAGCTAATGTGTTTTCGTCAATGTAAATTAAATGAATGTCTAACTTTCCCTTTCCTTTGACCATCAAGATAAGCAGAGCCAAAGTGATATATTTCTTTTACATCAACTTTCTTAACTGCTCACTACTTTGTATGCTGATTTCTATTCTTCTGTTCCTGGTTTTATTTTTATTTTGTTTATATTTGTGTAAGTTGCCTTCTAGAGGAAAACAAGAAAATTTAAAAAACAGATCTTCAGACAAGTATATAAACACTTTTGTTACTAGAATTGGTACAAATAAAAAAAAGTGTTGTATTTAATAGAAAATTCTCTGTAATAAACACCCATATAAAAGACAATAATATAGTAAATCTCAAATAAATGAAGCAGGCTATGAAAGCTATCAAGTCTGTAAATGAAGTCCTCACAGGCACACTGAATTCAATGAACAAAAAGAGACATTTGACCTGGGATCTTCGCTCTCTATGAAGCTGATAAACAAGAAAGATTTAATACAATGCTGAATTGATTGATTATTTTTGCAAGAGATACTTGCACTTTAAATTTTGTCCCTAATTACTGAATGAAAAATATGATGTACTGTTCCATGTTAAGAAAATACATGTTTCAAAAGATAAACATTCAAATCATGACAGACTCTTGAATGCTGAGAACAAACTGAGGGCTGATGGGGGTGGAGGAGAGGGGAAGGGGGGTGATGGGTATGGAGGAGGGCACTTGTTGGGATGAGCACTGGGTGTTATATGGAAACCAACTTGACAATAAACTATTTTAAAAAATAAGTAAATAAATAAAAATGAAAAAAAAGAACTTTATTATAAACACTTTACCCTCAGAATAAATATCTGTATTATGTGTTTGCAGTCAGAGTGGCTAAAATGAGCAAATCAGAGAACTCTAGACGCTGGCGAGGATGTGGAGAAACGGGCACCCTCCTACACTGTTGGTGGGAATGTAAACTGGTACAGCCCCTCTGGAAAACAGTGTGGAGGTTCCTAAGGAAACTAACAATAGAACTCCCCTAGGACCCAGCAATAGCACTGCTAGGAATTTACCCAAGGGATACAGAAATGCTGATGCATAGGAGCACATGTACCCCAATGTTCATAGCAGCACTCTCCACAATAGCTAAAACATGGAAAGAGCCTAAGTGTCCATCAACAGATGAATGGATCAAGAAGATGTGGTTTATCTATACCATGGAATACTACATGGCAATGAGAAAGAATGAAATCTGGCCATGTGTAGCAACATGGATGGACCTTGAGGGTGTTATGCTGAGCGAAATAAGTCAGGCAGAGAAGGACAAATATCATATGTGTGCACGTATAGGAGGATTAGGAGGAACTTAACAGAGGACCAAGGGGGAGAAGAAGGGGGGAAATGGTGGGGGAAAGGGAGAGAGGCAAACCATGAGAGACTCTTGAATGCTGACAAAAATTGAGGACTGATGGATGTGGGGGGGAGGAAGGATGGGCATGGAGGAGGGCACTTGTGGGGATGAGCACTGGTTGTTATGTGGAAACTAATTTGACAATAAACTATTTGTAAAATAAATAAATAAATAAATAAATAAATAAATAAGTACATGGTGGTAAATAAAAACAAAACAAAACAAAAAACAAAAAATAAACATTCAGGAAATCATTTAACATATAGTAAAATTTAAATGTTAGCTACTACCAAAACGATGGAAATTATAGCTATTATCATAATCAATAATCCAATAGGAAAAGTATTTTTTGTTAGGACAACCATCCAAATACAACTAACTAAAATCACTCTGCATGCATGGTTGCCTATTCCACCAGTGGGTAAACATAGGATGTAAATGTGTTTTGTCTTTATTTTTCAAAACTGAAGTAAATCAGAGTAGGTAGTTGAAATATTGGTCAAAATAGTGGAGCTAAAGAAGAAAAAACAATAAAGAAGTCTAAATCAAATCTGTGCTGCTTCATGTAATGATGCTGAATAGGTAAATCATCTAAAATGAAGCTGTTAATTTCTATCTATAGGGTTTGTAGGATAATTATGCATGATCATGTGCATAAGTGATTATGTACATATATTTAAGGTTCCAGTAAGAGGATGGGAATTTCATTGGGGGTTTTACAAATAAATAACACTGCTACACAAGTGGAGAGGCAAAGAAAACGGTTCCTGGGGAGGCAGAACCTTCTCTGCAGAGTTTAATGATCCAAAACTCTGGGGTAATGTTTATGCTGCTTGAGCTTAGGTAATTTCTTACTTGACCCTCTGTCTTTTTTGACCCAACAATGGCCCTGGTAACCCATCCTCAGTTTTGCCTATCAGATTATGGACTTTACCTGTCAACTGCTTATGGAAACCTGACATAAGTCCTTTGGGTTTTCTTCATTCAGCAAATATTTATTGAGTCCCTAGTTTACAATTGACAGCATTCTAGATTCTGGGTGGATAGCCAAGAACAAAACACATTTTTTTTCATGTGGAGTGTACAATTCAAGGAGTGGGACTTAATAATGAAAACACTTTACTCACACAAAACCAAGGCTGATAGTGATAATAAAGCAATTTAAGAGATGTGAATAAATAGCACAACAATATCTAAATACGAATAGATTTGAAACAAGTGGATTCATTATAGTTGGAAGTGGAGGAATCACTAAAGCCTGTTTCAATAGATATGAAAATAAAATGCCATCATAATAAAGCATGACAGATTAAATATTCCAAAGATGACAGCCTCAGTATGTATTTCATCACTTGTGTACTTCTTAGAGTGACATTGGCCCTTGAACCTGGATACATTTATGACTGTCTTAATCAACAGAATGTGATTGGAAAATTTCTGTGAGACTCCCAATAATTGCAGGGACATAAGTTGGCCCATAAAGCAAGCCCAGTCCCCAGTGGAAAGTCATTCCATGGCTCATTGTCCCTACATACAAACATACACCCTGAAGAGTCATTATTCAGTCACTCCAGTTCAGGATTTATTGTTAAATGTGGTCTGGTCCACTGTTAACATTGGTTTTGTTAAGCCACAAGGCCAGCATCACCAAGTCTTGATTGCCACAGGTGGCATAACCTAGGTCCACTCAGGCATCAGGAGGAGCGTGTGATCGATCAGCTAGATCGAAACAAGGTTGTGTTTGTGCATCTTCATGTTTGGGAGTTTTCACTAACAGCATCAGATACAGCAGAATAGGTCAAGACCTGCCATGTTTACCCGAGTGTATTTATTTTTATAGCACATGAACAGAGAAGATAAACTCAGCATAAGGTCAGCTTGTCAGATGTAGCTGCCAATTGAATCAGGCCACAGTGTTGAATCTAGAGGACAAAGAGAATTCATCATACCCTGTCCTCCATACCTTCTGGGGTCTAGTTGTTCCCTCCCTGAGTACCAGGGGTGGAGGTGGGGGTTGCTCTCCCTTTACCACCATAAAATTAGTGCATTCAATCCTAGAACTTATAAGTTTACCTTTTCTCTAATTATCCTCTATTCACATCTAGATATTTTTCTCTGACTATTACCCAGGAAATAGTCCAGATGAGATGCTCCTTTTCTGGGGGTAGACTCATTTGGGCTCTCACAGAGGTGTGTGGACCAAGAGGTGATGGTGTTAGATAAAGAAGTTCTATCAGTGTTCAATAATACCCAAAGTCTACAGATAGTAGGGAGCATGAAATGCTCATCAAATATTATTGGCCCATTGCTGGGTGCTCTTTGTGATAAAAGAAACATCATTGACATATTGTATAAGGTCCAGAAAGTTAAAAAAAAAAAAACAAAACAAAACATGACACAGATTAGTTTCAGTGGCCCAAATACCTTGGATAGACCACAACACCATAATCTGAAAAACTGTCAAAACCATTGCGGCATCATTAATAACCTCAAAGTGGGTGAGGTAGATCAAAAGTCCAGTGTATGCAAACTTCCAGGGGCAGAAAGGGTCCATAACTTCTGCAGTGTGTCCTCCTTCATCATGAAATAAAGGAGTTATCTACTGGCAGGAGCTGCAAACCAGCATGCACTGGTAGCTTCTGTTTCAGACATGGAACCCAAGCGCCCAATAGTGACGTGCGGCCATGTCCAGTATGGTAAATCCATTTGTCAAGTCATAAACCCAGGCAGTGCAGGGGTGATTGAGCAGCTCAGTGTCAGTCAGAGAATGGATTATCATCATGGGCATTTACCTTAGTGATCCAGATCACCCAATCAGCAGCCATAATTTATTTCCAGTTTGTGGCCCCACAGAGTGGTGTCTTTGATCTGCCTATCTTTCAAGTGACAAAACAAATATCTAAGCCATTAGCAATAACACAAAAGTCAGTAAAAACAAAACAAAACAAAACAAAACATCAAGGAGAGTATTGGCAAGGGCTACGAGAACAACTTTGAATTCTGGCTATTTCTTGGATAAGGGAAGCTCAGGGTAGTTAAGTATCTGTTTTCCTCCTAATCATAAAAGACAGAAAGATAATTCAAACCCATGTCTGCCTCACTGTCAGCAATGAAAATATAGAGTTCTGGGCACACTTTAAACATCCAAAGTTTGTGCGTGGAATTTGAGAAGTCCGTTGCTCAAAACTAAAAATAAATACAAAGCTTTGCTTAGTGGCATGAAGCCATTCTTTCCTCCTGCAGCTGTTGGTGCTTTTCCCCTCTCAGCTACATCACTGCTGACATTACTTGTTCCAGATTTTGGCCCCCATGGCCCAGCAGCTACATTGTCTTTGGGCTGAAGTTCTGGAGTGTGCAGCCCCAACATCATTACAGTATCCTTGCCTCCTATTCTATTTGCAAGAATATGAAAGTAGGCACCATTCAGGTGAACAGATACACCATTCAGCCTTTAACATTAATAGGTTTCTCGCTATAACAGGAGCCCTTTACCCCGACCCCACCACTGAAACAAGAGAATTGTCAAACTAGATCCTGGGAGTTTTTTCATATGCTCCAACCCAGCCCATGTGGGTCCTCACCCTTTCTATTCTAGATATCCATGTCCTCAGCAGCAACCTAGCCTCATAGCCAAAATTTAAAAACTGCTGGGAGCCACACCGGCCTCGCTGGATGACAGTCACAGGAAGGAAATGGCAGCGTTTGCACAGCTTCTGCCGTGAGAAACGAAAACTGGTATCTCCTTCTGCTACTACTGGCTCATGTTGGAAATGAGCCTGCTGGTATTGACCAGGCCTCACAATATTCCAAATCAGACTGATATTTTGCACACAGATACCTCATAAGGAAAAGCATATTCCTGCCTTTTCAAAGGAGATTTTAGATTAAAGCTCTGTGGATGATTGTCAAAAGGCTCTTCCTATGGGCCTTGCAGATCCAAGAATTAGATAATAAATTCTGTTAAGAACACAGAAGTTACAATTGAGCCTGGCCCAGAGAGAAAGAGCCTAATTTAGAGTTAAGGACAGATAAGGGCAGAACTTAAGGCCTACTTTCTGCAAACACCCTCCCTTACAGGTGTGGCTGGGATGAGGATAGATAAGAGTAGCTGAAACATAACCCAAAAACAACGCCGAAACATTTAGGGCTTCCATGGTGTTTACACATTCAGCATCAAGTCAAAACGTTTTCACAAACAACTTTTTAACCAGCTCAAAAACATTCATCCTTTTGTGAGCCAAACAAAATGACTCCTAGCCTATCTATATACAACCTAACCTATGCCCTAATCCTATCGTTATTAACTTAGAAAAATATGTATGCCTCCTGTTTTTCACTGAGAACATCCTGTCATTTCCGTAGTTGTAAGATTTACTCAACCTCACTATGATTGGGGTAATTCTGCAAGAATACATCCGAAAAACCTGTTTTTGTACACTTTTCAAAACATCTTATCACAAGAGTTTTCCATTGTTTTCTGATCTCATGTTGTCGTTGGACCTTTAAATAAAGACACCAAAACCGACAGAGATGCCTGCCTGGTGATCAGAAAGAATCTCAGGGCTCTCTCACTCTCTCTCGCTGACACCGTCCATCCTTCAGGGGCCCCTGGACCTGCTAGAGCCGGCCTCTGGCAAAAAACTGTATAAATTCTAAGATTTTACTCTAATTTCAAGTAAAGAGTTCAATTCTATTTAGACTTAAAATGCTGAAAGACAGCACAAGACTCTTGCCTTGGAGACATAGGTCTGTATTACAAAAGCACTAATCAGAGCTACATGTTGGTTTTCTTTAGTTTCCCAGAGGCAAATAAAAGGACACATCATGATTGCCTATATTTCCAATGGGTTGTGTTGTGGGAGAGAAATAATAAGCTTGGAATATTTATCTGTATAATACTAAATAGAAGAAAATCATGTTACCTCGTCTGTCAGACACAATCCTGAGAAATGGCCAGGCTTTGCCATTCTTGGCATACCTAGCAAGAATGTTCAGGGATGTTCAGGGTCCATGGCAATTGTTTCTTCCAATAGAAGGGGGGTGCAGGTCAAAATTATTTTGTGTTTACATAGAATGAACAACTATACGTTTTAATGGTCAGGTCTTAGGGATCTTTATTACCACTGCTATTTGTCACAGTGTATTCCAAAACCCTGGACTATCTGGTACTTTCCAAGCTGTATCACATTGGCCTATATTGATGACTTCACATATAACAAATCCAGTGAGAGAGGTAGCAGGTACCCTGGATGCTTGAAAAAAAGTACTTTTCAGTTCATCCAGAATAGAAGCATGTGCTTCAGAGGTTGGGAAATAAGCACTAAAAAGATTAAGGAACTTCTTGAATCAAAGATCTTTCTAAGAATCTAGTAATCTGGGACACTAAAGGACATGCCCTCCAAAGCAAAACACAAGTTATTATTTCTTTCACTTCTATCACTAGAAAAGAAGTATAATTCTCAGACACTTCTTTGAGTTACGGAGGAAAGATTTTCCATACTTCCAAATAATGTTTGAAGCCATTTATCAGGTGATATTGAAAGCCATTAGATCTGATTGGAGCTACAGAAAGAAACAATTTGGAAACAGAGCCATTGTATGTTCAACCCTACCACGTGGGCCATATAACCTAGTACATCTTAGGCTACTTGAGTTATCTGTGGTAGAGAACGATGCTGTAAATAGTTTCATGTAAAATTTAATAGAATTCCAGCACACTTCAGACAAACTATGCACTGGAGTTTCTGGAGGGAGAACTTCCAAAATAATAAAGTAAGGATTTCTGGAAATCTGCTCATCTATAAAGCAACAATGTCACTAGCAAAAATTTTTCAAAATCAACTTTTCCAGAGTTCTTGAAATTAACCAGACACCTGAAAAATTCAAAATATACTCATTAAAGAAAAAAACAAGTAAATCTTGGTAACAGTAGTGATCTTTGTGGTATTTTTAACTTGTGTAATCTTCATTCCTATCTCCCCAGCTCCATGGCAACCTTGAATATCAACAGTTTCACAACCACAATCATTGTAAAAACTGGCAGCCTACCATCAATCCATTAGAGGGCCAAAACAGATTTGAAGCACTCTCATCAAGTTCTATTCCCAGAGAATTGTCACTGTTTGAGCTGTCTTACAGTTGTTCCCTAGAAAAGCTTTATTCTCAGAGTTTATCTTTATTTGACTTGACTCAGATATGAGGAACAGCCCTATCCTCAAGGCATTTGTCAAAAACAATCAGTGGCAAATGTTTAACATCACAGCTTTCTGAGGCAATAATACCATTTAGAGCTAACAAGAGACTGACTGAGTAACTTGAAAGGAAAGCTGAAAAATGTGATGTCTGGAGAGGATTTTGATAGGCTCCAGTATATTCCCTGGGATCTGAAGGCCATGCACAGTTTCAAGACCCTGCATATGCCCAGTAAGAATGTAAGAAAGTTGTATTCTCTACTTCTATATGACTTGAGGCTCTTCACAAGCAGGTAGTCAAGGTTAAGGCAGATTTTAAACGGCCTGCTGGAGCATTAAAACAAAACACAAACAAACAAACAAAAAACAAAACAAAAAAACTTTTAGTAAGACTGAGAAACTTATTAGTTCAAGACATTTAAGGAAATCTCTATCTAATCATTAGCTTACCACTAAGCTAACTGGGAAAAATAATTCTGTGGCCACATATAATACAGAATGCACATTTTATTGATTTATACAGTGAAAGTCACTAAACAAATAAACAGCAACAACAAACCCTGGGGACATAGATGATCTGATTTCCAGAGTAGTAGCTTTATATTATTTAAATTGTATAGTTTAAAAAGAAAAAAAGTATGAAACATGCAAAGAAACAGGAAAAGTTATTCCATATACAGGGTGGGGGGTAAAGGGAAGTAATCAATAGAAACTGTCTCTAAGGAGATATTAGTGTTACTAGGCAAAGACTATAAAATATCAAATAGAAATTCTGAAGTTAAAAAGTAAAATAACTAAAATGAAAAATTTACTAGAGGAACTAAACATAATATTTGGACTAGCAGAAGAAAGAACACGTGAACTTGAAGAGAGGTCAATTGAGATTATCTGGTTTGAGGAAAGAAAGTAAAATAATAAAATAGTACAGACATATGGAATATCATTAAGGAATCAACATACAAACAAATTGAAGGCAGCTGTGGTCTGGATATTTGTGTTTTCCCAAAATTCATATGTTGAAATCTTAAAGACTGATGTGATAGTACTAGGAAGTGATGACTTTGGGAAGTGCTATGTCATGAAGGTAGAGCCCTCATGAATGGAATTAGTGTTCCTATAAAAGAGGCCCTTTTCTTTCCATCATGTGATGATACAGCAAAAAGGTGCTGGCAATGAACTAAGAAGAGGGCTCTCTGAAATAAATCAGGCAGAGAAGGACAAATATCATATGTTTGCACGTACAGGAGGATTAGGAGGAATTTAACGGAGGACCATGGGGGAGAAGAAGAGGGAATTGGTGGGGAAAAGGAGGAGAGGCAAACCATGAGAGACTCTTGAATGCTGACAAAAACTGAGGACTGATGGATGTGGGGGCAGGGGGGATGGGCACGGAGGGGGGCACTTGTGGGGATGAGCACTGGGTGCTATATGGAAACCAAGTTGTCAATAAACTATTTGTAAAAAAAATAATAATAAGGTAAAGAACTTGCAAAAAAAATAAAAATAAATTTTAAAAAACAAAAAAAATTAAAAAAAAAAAAAAGAAAAAAAGAAGAGGGCTCTCACCTATTGCTTGTGCCTTTATCTCTCACTTTCCAGTCTCCAGCACTGTGAGAAAAAATGTCCATTGTTTATAAATTATCCAGTCTCTGGTATTTTGTTTATGGCTAAACAGACTATGACAAAGACCCAGAAAGAGAATAGAAAAAGGAAGAAGCAGAAAGAATATTTGAAGAAATTGTGGCCAAAAGCTTCCCAAATCTGATGAAAAATATTAATATAAACATCAATAAATTCAACAAACTCCAAGTAAAAGAAACTCAAAGAAATCCACATCTGGAAATAGTATTGTCTAACTCTCAAAGACGAAGACAAAAAGAGATCTTGAAGTGTGCCTGGGTGACTCAGTCGGTTGAATGTCTGACTTAAACTCAGGTCATGATCTTGCAGTTCTTGAGTTGGGCCCCACATTGGGTTCTGTGCTGACAGCACAGAGCCTGGAGCCTTCTTTGGATTTTGTGTCTCCCTCTTTCTCTGCCCCTCCCCTGTTCTCTCTCTCTCTCAAAAATAAATAAACATTAAAAAAAAGAGAGAGATCTTGAAAGCATCGAAAGAAAAGCTACTCATCACAAACAAGAGATTCACAATAGAATTAACAACTGACTTATTAAAACCATGGATGTCTGAAGACAATGGGATGTCATATTCAAAGGCTGAAAAAAAATGGATAGCCAACAATTACATATCAAGGAAAACCATCCTTCAAAAATGTAGATTATATGAAGACAATACCAGATAAAAACTGAGAGAATGTATTAATAGCAATTCTATGCTATAGACATGCTAGAGTTCTTTGGACTGAAACGAAAGAGCATTAGACAGTAATTCAATCCACTTGAAGAAATAAACAATACCAATAAAGGCGATTAATTAGGTAAATATGAAGGAAAGTATAAAGTGTTTTTTTGTTTGTAACTCCTTTCTCCTCCAATTCGAATCAAAAGACAGGACCATTAAGTGATAATTATAAAACTGTTGATGGAGGTTAAATGTTAAATGTCATTTTCATGATAATAATAATACAAAGAAGGAACAGGGAATCATGATATTGAAGAAATGTTTTGTGAAATTAAGTTGGTATTAATTAGAAATACATTACTTTAAAAGGTCAGTGTTAAATGTAACCTTCAGGACCATAAGTAAGAAAGTAACTCAAAAGATATAGTGAAAGTAAAAATGGCACTCTACAAAATATCTGTTTAACACAAAAGAAAAAACAAATGGAGGAATAAAGTAATAAAATGACATAAGACAGAAAACAAAGAGCAAAATGATAGATATAAATCCCACTTTACCAGATATTATATTAAACATAAGTGGACGCCCCAATCAAAGGCAGAGACTGAGATGGATTTTTAAAAAAGAAACACACTGAGATTGAAAGACAGAAAGAGACTGACAGTAAAGAATGAAAAAGATATACCATGTATGCAGAAACCAAAAGGAAACTGGAACTGCTATATTAATATAAGACAAAATAGACTTTACAATACAAATTATTAATAGAAATAAAAAAGCACATTTTATAATGACAAACATGTCAATTAATTAAGTGTGCAAAACACACATACACCAAACAAAAATGTTTCAAAGTATATAATGCAAAAACTGACGGAATTGAAGGATGAAATACACAAGTCAGCATTAAGAGTTGGAGACTTCAAAATCCCACTTCAATAGTATATACTATGAATTGGGCAGATGATTAACATAGACACAGGACTTAAACAGTACTATAAACCAGGTAGACTTAATAGATTCTATAGAACATTCTATGCAGCAATAGCAGAGTATACATTTTTTTTTCAAAAGCACATGGAACATTCTTCAAGATAGACCATATGTTAGGCAAGCCTCAGTTAACTTAAAAAGAGAAAGTCAGCTAAAATATGTTCTCTGATGGCAATTAAATGAAATTAGAAATCAATAATAAAAGAAAATTAGGACAATTCACAAATATGTGGAAATAATATGCAAATAAGTAACCAATGGGTCAAAATGAAAATCACAATAAAACTTACAGAATACATTGAGATAAATGAAAATGAACACTAAATGTTCGGAGATATATACCAAAACTCATGTGGTACAGCTAAAACAGTATTTATAGAGGACAGTTATAGCCATGAATGCCTATATTTAAAAAACAAGTAATATCTCAAAACAATAACCTAAACTTCCACCTAGGAAACTAGAAAGAAAAAAGCAAACTACCCAAATCAAGTAGTGGAAAGAAAAATAAAGAATACAATGCAAATAAGTGAATAAAGAATATAAAAAAACAATAGAGAAAATCAACAGAACAAAATTTGGTTCTTTCAAAAATTCACCCCAATTAACATTTAGCCATACTGGCCACCAAAAAAAAGAGAGAAGACACAAATTATTAAAATCAAAATAAAAGAGAAAACATCAAGGCACGCTTGGGTGGCTCAGTCAGTTGAGTATCCCACTTGAGATTTTGGCCCAGGTCATGATCTCACAGTTTGTGGGTCAAGTTTCCAGTGGGCTCTGTGCTGATAGTGTGGAGCCTTCTTGGGATTCTCTCACTTCCTGTTTCTCTGCCTCTCTGTCTCTCTCCCTCAAAAATAAATAAATAAATTTTTTAAAAAGAGAGATAAAATATCTATATTTACACTCTATAAATAAAAAGCATTATAAGGAGTACTATAAAAATTTGTATGCCAACAAATTAGATAAACTAACCTAATGGAAAAATTTCTAGAGACACAAATTATCAAAACTGATTCTGTAAGTAATAACAAATTGAACAGACTTCCTCTAAAGAAAATCTCAGGCTCAGATGGCTTACCTAGTGAATTTTAAAACACATTTAAAAAGTAACAGTCCACCTGAAATTCTTCCCAAAAAATAGAAAAGGAAGGAATATTGCCCAGTTCATACCATGAGGCTTGTTTTATACTAATACCAAAACTGGGCAAAACATCACAAGAAAAGAAAACTGCAGACTAATATCCCTTCTGAATACAAATGCAAAATTTCTCAACAAAATATTAGAAAGTGAAATCCAGCCATAAACAAATTATACACCATGTGCAAGTGGGATTTACACAAAGATTCTACCATTATTTAAGCATTTGATAATTAATTAATGCACAATACAATATCAGTAGAACAAAGGTATGACAAAAACCACATGATCATCTTAATAGGTGCAGAAAACACATTTGACAGAATCAAGCACATTTTCATGATTAAAACTCTCACACCAGTGCTTACTTTGACAGCACATATACTATAATTGAAACAATACAGAGAAAATTAGCATAGCCCTTGCACAAGGATAACATGCAATTTCATGAATAATTCCATATTTAAAAACAAAAACAAAAACAAAACCTCTCGAACCAGAAGTAAAAGCAAACTTCCTCAATGTGATGAATGGTTCTGTGAAAAATTCACATCTAACACCATAGTTAATGGTGATTGAATGCTCCCTCCCTAAGATTAGGAATGAAACAAAAGTTTTCACTTTTACCGTTTCTATTCATCATGTAATGGAAGTCTAACCAAGATAATTTGGATAAGAAAAAGAAATAAAAGGCATTCAGTTTAGAAAGGAAGTGATAAAAAATATTCATATTTGCAGAAGGCATATACTTGTATATAGAAAATTCTAAGGAATTATATACATAAAAGTAAAACTATTAGGGCTAATAAATGAGTTCAGCAATGTTGCAAGATATGAGATTAATGTTCAAAATTTGGTTGAATTTTTATAAAATAGTAATGAACAATCCAAAAATGAAATTAATGAAATGTTCCATTTGCAACAACATAAACAAAAAATAATTAAGAATGAATTTAACAAAAGATGTGCACAGTTTGTACATTGATAACTAAAAATCATCCTTGAAAAATGCAAGGAAGACTTAATAAATGGAAAGATAGACCATATTCATAGATTGGAAGACAATGTGGCTGAGAAGACAGCACTCCCTGCATCATTCTACAGAGTCAATGCAATCTCAATTAAAATCACAGTTGACAGGGTGCCTGGGTGGCTCAGTCCGTTGAGCATCTGACTTCAGCTCGGGTCATATCTCATAGTTTGTGAGTTTGAGCCTTACAAGGGGCTCACTGTCAATGTGGAGCTCGCTTTGGGTCCTCTCCCCAACCCACCACCCCAGCCCCTCTCCCACTCACACTCTCTCTCTCTAAAAAATAAATAAACATTAAAAAAAAAAACCCAGATCACTTTTTGCAGAAATGACAAACTGACACTAAAATTTGTATGGATGTACAAAGGACCCAGGGTAGACAAAAAGATCTTAAAAAAGAAGAACAAAATTGGGTGACTAACACCTCCTGATTAAACTCAACACAAAGCTACTATAATAAAAACAGTGTGTTACGTAGATAGATATGTAGATCAATGGAATAGAAATTAGCAGTCCAGAAATTCTCACATTTAAGCTTAATTGATTTCTACAACACTGCCAAGACAATTCAATCACCAGGCTGAGGGGAGTCTCTTTTAACCACTAAAAATTTAAAAAAAACAATCCATTTCAAAAATGGGCACATAATTTGAATAAATAGTTCTCCAAGAAGATAAATAAATGGTCAATAAGCACATGAAAAGACATTCAACATCAATGGGCATTAGGAAAAAGCAAATCAAAACCATGATGAAAACAAAAACAAAAGTAACACCTACTGGGATGGTTAATTTGTAAATTGGTCCAGCCATTTCCAAACTGGAATATAACTCTGCAGTTCTTTAAAACGTTAAATACAGAGTTACCATAAACCCAGTAATTCCACTCCTCAGTGTGTAGAACTGAAGACATATGTCCACATAAAGACTTGTACACTGGGGTTCATAGCAGCATTATTCTTTTTAAAAAAATTTTTTTAAATGTTTATTCATTTTTGAGAGAAAAAGACAGAGTGCAAGTTGGGGAGGGGCAGAAAGAGGGAGAAACATAGAATCCGAAGCAGGCTCCAGGCTCTGTGCTGACAGTGCAGAGCCCAACAAGGGGCTTGAACCCACGAAGCATGAGATCATGACCTGAGATGCTTAACTGACTGAGTCACCCAGGCATATCACAGCAGCATTATTCTTAACAGACAAAAAGTGGAGACCCCCCCCCAAATATCCATCAGCTGATGAACAGAGAAATGAAATTGTGTATATCTATACAACTAAAATATATTTATTGTAAATAAAAGGCAATAAAGTACCAATACTTGCTACAGTGTGAATAAACCTTGAAAACTTTATGCTTAGTGAAAGAAGCCAGACACACAGGCCACATATTATGTGATTCTAATTATGTGCAACTTCTAAAATAAGCAAATCTGTGGAGACAGAAAATAAATTAATGGTTGCCTAAAACTGAGGTAATTGGAGGGAATGGAAGACACTGTTAATGGGTATGAGGTTTTTATTGTGAATGAACTAAAAGACAATAAATTATACCCTTCATAAAAGTGAATTAAAGCATGTGAGTTATAGTAATAAAGCTCTTACAAGAAAATGAAACAACCAGTGCCTATATTGCTACTAGGTCGTGGTGGAAACCGAGCTTCTAACCATTAGATAGCAGATAATCACGTAGCTAGAAGTTACCATTATGACCCATCAAATAAAAGGTCAGAGAAGCCCAGCAACACTCCACAGGGCCGTATATAGGCCCTACACCATACGCCTTCTCTCACTTAGGGTGGTCCAGCTACTGCCACAGCTGAATGTCTGACCTGTCAGTAACATAGACCAAGACCTGAGCCCCAGAACCATACTGTCCCATGAGAAGATCACCCAGCCTCTTGGTGGCAAGTTGAAGATTATCTTTTGTACCCAAGTGACTCACTGGAACATCTTTTCCATACTTCCATATCCAAATGTAACTGTGTTTGTACCAAAACCGGAATCTGACAGAGCATGCTAAATAGGGCCCAGACCACTCTGGGATGTAAGTCTCTATTAACCCTCTAGATCAGCCACTTGGACCAGCATGTGTGCTCACTGAGGGAAGGGGAATCTAGAGCAGGTGGAGAAATCAATGAAATGATGCATATCAGTGACAGCAGCATTTCTTCACCGCGGCACACTTAACACTTTGCACTGAATAATTTTTTGCTTATGGGGGCTGCTCTGTGCATTGTAAGCCATTCTGCCAGTAGCACCTCCAGATATGGTGATGGAAAAATGTCTCCAGACATTGTCAAATCTTCCCTGATTGAGAACCACTGAATTACAGCATTAGGAACAAAAGCAGCAGTTGGAGTTCTTTTTTTTTTTTTAATAGTTTATTGTCAAGTTGGTTTCCATATAACACCCAGTGTTCATCCCAAGTGTCCTCTTCCATGCCCATCACCCCCCTTTCCCTCTCCCCCACCTCCCTCAGCCCTCAGTTTGTTCTCAGCATTCAAGAGTCTCTCATGGTTTGCCTCCCTCCCTCTCCCCAACTATTTTTCCCCTTCTTCTCTCCCATGGTCCTCTGCTAAGTTCCTCCTAATCCATCTATACGTGCAAACATGGTATTTGTACTTCTCTGCCTGACTTATTTCGCTCAGCATAACACCCTCAAGGTCCATCCATGTTGCTACACATGGCCAGATTTCATTCTTTCTCATTGCCGTGTAGTATTCCATTGTATAGATAAACCACATCTTCTTGATCCATTCATCAGTTGATGGACATTTAGGTTCTTTCCATGTTTTGGCTATTGTGGAGAGTGCTGCTATGAACATTGGGGTACATGTGCCCCTATGCATCAGCACTCCTGTATCCCTTGGATAAATTCCTAGCAGTGCTACTGATGGGTCATAGGGGAGCTCTAGTGTTAATTTTTTGAGGAACTTCCATGCTGTTTTCCAGAGGGGTTGCACCAGCTTACATTCCCACCAGCGGTGTAGGAGGGTGCCCGTTTCTCCACATCCTCACCAGCATCTAGAGTCTCTTGATTTGTTCATTTTAGCCACTCTGACCGGCATGAGGTGGTATCTCAGTGTGGTTTTGATTTGTATTTCCTTGATGATGAGGGACGCTGAGCATCGTTTCATGTGTCTGTTGGCCATCTGGATGTCCTCTTTGGAGAAGTGTCAGTTCATATCTTCTGCGCATTTCTTCACTGGATTATTTGTTTTCTGGGTGTGGAGTTTGATGAGTTCCTTACATATTTTGGATACTAGCCCTTCATCTGATATGTAATTTGCAACTATCTTTTCCCATTCTGTCAGTTGCCTATTAGTTTCATTGATTGTTTCCTTTGCCCTGCAAAAGCTTTTTATCTTGATGAGGTCCCAGTAGTTCATTTTTGCTCTTGATTCCCTTGCCTTTGGGGATGTGTCAAGTAAGAAATTGCTGCAGTTGAGGTCAAGGAGTTTGTTTCACAGCAGTTGGAGTTCTAATTTGTCCAGCTAACCCTCCCCTTCTCTTCCCTTTGAAGTTTTCCCAGATTGTGACCACCCAGAATCCTGGAGAAGCTGTGCCTTGATAGGTGTACTTGGCGTAAGA
Source organism: Hyaena hyaena (assembly GCF_003009895.1). Classification (NCBI taxonomy): domain Eukaryota; kingdom Metazoa; phylum Chordata; class Mammalia; order Carnivora; family Hyaenidae; genus Hyaena; species Hyaena hyaena. The sequence continues at coordinate 252,387 of NW_024080646.1, forward strand.
AGAAAGCGGATCTGAGCAGTGACAGCAGTAAACTCTGGTGCGCACTTTGGGTGTCCCATCCAGGTCCCCGTTACCAAAGTGTACCTCTCCTTGCTGCTAGTGTTATGACAATAACTCAAAGATGCACTCTTCTCTGGAGAATTTCCCCTTGCCAAACGGAAGTTCCCAATGTGGAGAGGCTACACTTTTTCACCCCTCTAAGTGGGACTAACTAATGTTATTTTAGCTGCAAACCTTCCTGGGGTAATCAAACTAATGCCAGTTCCCAGCTGAGGCCGCATTCTGCAAAAGTATTCCCTTTGTCCCCTCCCAATTTTCTCATCCCCTCCTGAGTATACTCAACCAATAAACCTCCAGACCAAGAGTCTCCAACTCAGGCTCTGCTTCTCAGGACAAAAATCAAGTATTTAATGCCTATAATGTGCAAGCATTCAACTTAGATTTTGTCAATCTTAATACCACTTAGTCTTCAGGGTAAGAGCTAAATATTATTACTCTTATATGACAAATGAGGAAAAAAACCTCAAGAAGTGTGAGTTGTTCAAAGTTTCACCCTAAAAATGGTAGAATCCATTTGAATCCAGTTCATGACTTCGAAGTTTATATTCTTAACCAATACGCTAGTCTCTCTTCGAAGGTAAAAGGTACAGAAGATATTTATAGTTTTTCGCCTGGAAGGGTGACTCCTCTTCTTGCTGGAGTGGTTCTAAGATGTGTAAAGGACTATGAGCTCCTGTTTTCTGACTGGGTTCATGCACGGTTAGTGTTGGAGAGATTCTAAGCTCCATTCCTCAGTATCAGAGATATGCCTTCAGGCAAGAAGGTGTTTCTGAATTCCTATAAGGATACTCTGGTTCTCTAGGGAGGAAAGGGAGTTTGACACTCAGTATTAGCTTCCATTTTGAGGAGTAGAGAGAGGATAATATGCGAAATTGTTTTCAAAGACTTCTCACAATGGAAAATAAAAGTAAACAAGTGGCAGTAAATTGTGTCAACATTTGACTTTACAATCTATTTTACTTAATCATTTTGATAAGAACTTGAAAGCAGGATACATGGTACATTTAAGGCCCTGAAAGTTGAGTGAATTATAAACTTAAAAATGTAAGTTTTATGGGAATTAGCTCCAGGCTATATAGGAGGTTGGGTGTTGATGAATATTTTCATTTTATCTAAAGAAAATTGTAATATACTTTTGCTTTAGTGAGAATTTGCATTTTATCTATGCATTTAAAATAAAGAGAGGCCATGTTACCTTGGGTAGATTTTGTTTTAATTGAAATGCCACCAAGAGATATAACTTCTTTAGATGGGAGGATATTTTGCTGTGTTCTGTTTGGTTTTGTTCTTTTTTTTTTTTTTTTTTACCATTTATAATTTGGTGATTATTTTTAGCAGTGCGTGTAATAAAATTGGTGGAGTATTGTGGAACAAAAAATAACAATCCAGGTCAATACAGAGATTTCCCATTTCTAAAACCTTATTTTTAGGAAGGTATTTTTTTTTAGCAGTAGTGATTTTCCAGATTTTTCTAGATTTCCCAGATTTTCTTGCTAGATAACAGAGACTTGTTCATGAATTTTTAAATGTTTATTTATTTTTGAGAGAAAGAAAGAGAGAGAGCACAAGCAGGGGAGGGGCAGAGAGAGAGGTAGACACAGAAACTGAAATAGGCTCCAGACTCTGAGCTGTCAGCACAGAGCCCAAGGAGGGGCTCAAACTCTGAATGGAAAGATCATGGCCAGAGCCAAAGTCAGAGGTTTAACCTACTGAGCAACCCAAGTACCCCAAGACTTTCTCCTGTGGCCTACAATATGGACCAATGAAACCAAGCATTGATGTAGTACAGATAATCACAGAGGTGGAGGGAAAAATCTTCCATCTAAAAACAGCCAACTTACTAGGGCGCCTGGGTGGCTCTGTTGGTTACACATCTGACTTTTGATTTTGGCTCAGGTCATGATCTCACTGTTCGTGGGTTCCGGTCCCACATGGGCTTCTGCGCTGACAATTGCAGAGCCTGCTAGGGATTCTCTGTCTCCCTCTCTCTCGGCCTCCACCGCTGTCTCTCTCCTTCTCTCTCTCTCTACATAAATAAACATCAAAAAATAAAATAAAAAATAAAAACAGCCAAATTTTACGTGGCTGCAGATTTCCCAATTTCCTCCCTCCCTCCTCCTCTCATTCCAACCACACACTCCTCAGAATCACTGCTGCTGGATGCCAGTGCCCGCTATTAATGGCTTCCTTTCTCTATGTACTACAGGACTTCCTAAACTCCCATCAATGAAAAGTAAAAAACCCCATCAATAGATAATGAGACATGAAAATATCAATGTGTGACCTCTTTCTTACTCAGAAATCTGAATAATTTAAATAGAAAGGAAAGAATCCAGTCAGAGCTCCAAACAATTTGGAATATTCACACTAGTCCATTGTAAAGTACAATTGTGTGTGGAAGGTGAATGGGAAGTTGGGAAAATAGAATGGGAAAGAAAATATACAGAACTAGTTTAACTTAGGGAAGTTGGTCTAGGAAAATAGATACCTCAGCAAAGCCAACTTTCTAATTTATTTCTTCTCAGAATTTTTGACTTAAAAAAAATTTTTTTTACCAGCACTTCACTTCTCTCTATGCTTAAATCCAAAACTGTGTTAATTAATTGGCACCAACAAATACCTCCAAAACACTTTTTTGAACATATTTTCTGTCTTGAGTAATGGCTCTATAATTTACTGTCAATACTCTTTGAGTAATTTCTCTAAGCAATTTGAACCCCTGTGTCCTCTGTAATACATTTTTATAAAGATGTGAGGTAATAGAGCTAATAAGCCTAACATAGTTCCAGACAAACTGTGAAGTTTCAGTAAGTTTTCTCTGTTTGCCTGAAATGTATATCTGCTTCCAATCATTCACATTTTATTGTGAGTTAGTTAAATCGGAATGTTTACTTCTTGAATACCTTACTTATTTTAGAATAGGAGTTTTAGTGGAAGTGTTTGAGGGAAGCTTAATGTGTCTCAGAACAGCAAGAAGGTACTCAGGATGCCTGGGTGCCTCACTCAGTTAAGCACCCGACTCTGGATTTTGGCTCAGGTCATGGTCTCACGGTTCTTGAATTGGAGCCCTACATTGGGCTCCACGCTGACACCATGGAGCCTGTTTGGGTTTCTCTCTCTCTGCCTCTCTGTCTTTCTCTCTCTCAAAATAAATAAATGTCAAATAATAATTTAAAAAGAACAGCAAGAAGGTACTGGATACCAGGAGGAAAGAAGAGAGGGACTCTCAGAGGTAGGGAGCTAAGCAGAATGGAGTTACAGATTATAAAAAGGAAATTTTACCTATTTTTTACTTTTCTGAGGCTAGAAAGGGAGAAGAAGCACATCCACATTATTTCTGTGCTAAAAGTCCTTCTGCACCCAGAATCCAATATTTGGGCACTTCATTAATATTGCCCCTCATTTACACTTGGGTTATGTAAGTTTCTCTGAGCAACCTTGTAAGAAGTCATCATCTGAAATGTCCTTTTGATGGGAAAAGAAAAATTCTTTACTAATATCTGTTTTCCTAATAAAGTTTAGATGCATGCATAACCTGTTTATCATTGGAGGCTAACTGTAATCAAAATAGCACCTGATTAAAATCACCATTAAGTGATATTTTCTGCATTTCACATGAATCTTAGATTAATTGTATTGTGGAGGAGCTCGTTGTTTCTATTGATCACTTCTGAGATTAGCTTTGATTTGGATTCTCTAAGACTCATTGCTAAACCATGGATAATTTTAGTTATACTGAATGGCTTCACCCTGTTTTTGAAATTATTAACTCTACCTTCAGAATTTGAGTGAAAGAGTATCTCACACTGTGCTTCAACTGTGACCACTAACATGGCTTCAGGAGTATTACAGAAAATTGAAACAAATAATTCTACCACCCCTCCATTCTCAGACCAAAACTGAAGTTAAAAAGTGGGCTCAATATCCTTATAATTGTCTAATTCTGGGATGAATCAATCCCTACATTATCTTCCAAGATGCTAAGAATACAGTTCAATATTTCTGCCCTACTGCCCATCTTCTCTATCTCAATCCCATGGAGGTAGCCAAATTGATATGGTGTTATATAAAATAATCAATCTTTGACAACTCATTTCAATTTATAAATATCTTCTTTGAAATCCTCACCCTTTATAAGGTTTTCTAGTTTTCTTTTTATATGTTGCTGTGAGAATTAACTTTTATAAAGAATCTTTGACAGTATTCATGTAATGTTGCAAATTCATTCAGTAATGGTACAAATTTCATGAAGAAAGTGCCAGCAAAACAAGCAAAGTGCTGTCAGTGTCACTGCAGTTATAAGATCCATGAAGCGTAAGTGGGAAAAAAAATGTTGCACCAAGTCCCGCAGAACACCAAGACTCATCATGACTCTGCAGCATAAGAGTGCAGTAATGGGTCACGGTCATGGTCAATTGAAACATTTTCTTCCCTTGGGAACAACTGTACATGACATAAATTGAACACTCTGTTTTTTCAGTTATTAAATGAACTTGAAGAAACCTGGATAGTTTAATTGTTTCCTTATAGCGCTAAGGACTATGTAAGGAATATGGAAAATAAGAGCTTTCAAGGATAGTGTAGTAATTCTGATTTTTAAAAAAGGTTTTTAAAAATGTTAGTCCATGCAAGACACTAAACAGAAAGTGATCTTGATGGTGTGGGTTTATTTTTTATTCTTAACAAGACTCTATATTAAACAAGATGCCTAGTGGCTTGGCATGCTGCCAATATTTGACAAAGTGGCAAACCAAATGGCACTAATAGGTGGAAACTTCCCTCAAACGAGGGGGGGGGAGCTCTTAAAAAAATAAAGCCCTTAGTGCAAAAGGAGAACATGATCAGAAAAATAAAAAGGTCCTCAAGAAAAAAAAGAAAAACCTATTGACAAATATGGGTATAAATCTTACCCAAGCCCAGGGTAAAAAGAATCAATTCAAAACTTTAGTGCAGTATCTCTGCACAGCAAAGGAAACAATCCAGAAAACTAATAGGCAACCGACAGAATGGGAAAAGATAGTTGCAAATGACATATCAGATAAAGGGTTAATATCTAGAATCTATAAGGAACTCACCAAACTACATGCCCGAAAAACAAACAACCCAGTGAAGAAATGGGCAGAAGATATGAACAGACACTTCTCCAAAGAGGACATCCAGAGGGCCAAGAGACACATGAAACGATGCTCAGCATCCCTCCTCATCAGGGAAATACAAATCAAAA